>NC_057795.1:188827301-188987362 GCF_018294505.1 Triticum aestivum | reverse complement strand
TGAGAGCATTCTTGTGTGACGAAAATGGAGCATAACCAAACTATATGATTTTGTAGGGATGAACTTTCTTTAGCCATGTTATTTTGAGAAGACATGATTACTTTGATTAGTATGCTTGAAGTATTACTATTTCTTATGTAAATATGAACTTTTATTTTGAATCATTTGGATCTGAACATTCATGCAACAATAATGAAAATTACATTGAGAATTCTAGGTAGCATTCCACATCAAAAATTTTGTTTTTATCATTTACCTAATTGAGGACGAGCAGGAATTAAAGCTTGGGGATGCTTGATACATCTCCAATGTATCTATAATTTTTGATTGTTCCATGCTATTATATTATCTATTTTGGATGTTTATGGGCTTTACTATACACTTTTATATCATTTTTGGGACTAACCTATTAACCTAGAGCCTAGTGCCAGTTTTTGTTTTTTCCTTGTTTTTGAGTTTTACAGAAAAAGAATACCAAACGGAGTCCAATTGATGTGCCAATATTTGATGATTTTTTGTGGACCAAAAGAAGCCCCTGAAGTGAAAGAGTTGGGCCAAGAGAGTCCCGGGCTGCCCACAAGGGTGGGGTACATGCCCACTCCACCTGGGCGTGCCGCCCTGCCTCGTGGACAGCCCGGGAAACCCCCCTGAGGTGAGACCTATGCCAAAAAATCCTATAAATACTGATACCTCCAGAAAATAACCTAGATCGGGAGTTCCGCCGCCGCAAGCCTCTGTAGCCACCAAAAACCTCTCGGGAGCCCGTTTTGGCACCCTGCCGGAGGGGGGATCCCTAACTGGTAGCCATCTTCATTATCCCGATGCTCTCCATGACGAGGAGGGAGTAGTTCACCCTCGGGGCTGAGGGTATGTACCAGTAGCTATGTGTTTGATCTCTCCCTCGTGTTCTTGAGGTGATACGATCTTGATGTATCGCGAGCTTTGCTATTATAGTTGGATCTTATGATATTTCTCCCCCTCTACTCTCTTGTGATGAATTGAGTTTTCCCTTCGAAGTTATCTTGTCGGATTGAGTCTTTAAGGATTTGAGAACACTTGATGTATGTCTTGCCGTTCTTATCTGTGGTGACAATGGAATATTCAGGTGATCCACTTGATGTATGTTTTGGTGATCAACTTGCGGGTTCCGTGACCTTGGGAATCTATGCATAGGGGTTGGCACACGTTTTCGTCTTGACTCTCCGGTAGAAACTTTGGGGCACTCTTTGAAGTACTTTGTGTTGGTTGAATAGATGAATTTGAGATTGTGTGATGCATATCGTATAATCACGGTTACTTGAGGTGGCATTGGAGTATCCAGGTGACATTAGGGATTTGGTTGATTTGTGTCTTAAGGTGTTATTCTAGTACGAACTCTATGAGAGATCGAACGGAAAGAATAGCTTCATGTTATTTTACTACGGACTCTTGAATAGATCGATCAGGAAGGATAACTTTGAGGTGGTTTTGTACCCTACCATAATCTTTTTGTTTGTTCTCCGCTATTAGTGACTTTGGAGTGACTCTTTGTTGCATGTTGAGGGATTGTTATATGATCTAATTATGTTATTATTGTTAAGAGAACTTGCACTAGTGAAAGTATGAACCCTATGCCTTGTTTCCTAGCATTGCAGTACCGTTTGTGCTCACTTTTATTATTAGTTACCTTGCTGTTTTTATATTTTTAGATTACAAAAATCTATATCTATTATCCATATTGCACTTGTATCACCATCTCTTCGCCGAACTAGTGCACCTATACAATTTACCATTGTATTGGGTGTGTTTGGGACAAAAGAGACTCTTTGTTATTTGGTTGCAGGGTTGTTTGAGAGAGACCATCTTCATCCTATGCATCCCACGGATTGATAAACCTTAGGTCATCCACTTGAGGGAAATTTGCTAGTGTCCTACAAACCTCTACACTTGGAGGCCCAACAACGTCTACAAGAAGAAGGTTGTGTAGTAGACATCATGCATCTGCCGGGAAGAAGGAAAGGAACTATTGGCTGAGGTACACAGAGGCATGTGCGGCTCTGACATTGCATCAAGGGCATCAGTTGGGAAATCATTCCGTCAAGGATTCTATTGGCCCATAGCCCTCCAAGAAGTGGTTGAGCTAGTCACGAAATGTGAAGCCAGCCAGTTCCATTCCAAGAACATCCACCTGCCTGCCCAAGCTCTTCAGACAATCTCTTTATCATGGCCATTTTCGGTCTGGGGGCTTGATATCCTCGACCCTTTCCCCCGAGCAATTGGGGGCTTTGAATTCTTATTCGTTGCCATCGACAAGTTTACGAAGTGGCCGGAAGTGACTCCCGTGAGAAAGGTGACTGCTCAGACAGCTATCAAGTTCTTGAAAGAACTGGTGTGTCAATTTTGAGTTCTGACAAGGATCATTACCGACAACGGCACCCAGTTCATGAGTCGTGCCTTCATACAATATGTTCGCACCCTCGGAAGCAAGGTCTCATTTGCCTCTGTCGCACATCCCAGAAGTAATGGGCAAGCTGAGAGGGCGAACACTGAAGTGTTGCGGGGCCTCAAAACAAGAACCTTTGGTACGCTGCGGAAGCACGGCAGGTGGTGGATCGATGAGAACGGTGATGATCGTAGTTTGAGGAGTTCATGTATTCACTAAGTTTTAATGCTTTGGTCCGGTACTCTATTAAAAGGAGGCCTTAATATCCCTTAGTTTCCATTAGGACCCCGCTGCCACGGGAGGGTAGGAAAAAAGATGTCATGCATGTTCTTTTCCATAAGCACGTATGACTATATACATAATACATGCCTACATTACATTGATGAACTGGAACTAGTTCTGTGTCACCCTATGTTATAACTATTACATGAGGAATCGCATCCGACATAATTATCCATCACTGATCCAATGCCTACGAGCTTCTCACATAATGCTCTTTGCTTAGTTACTTTACCATTGCCACTGTTACAATTACTACAAAACTGCTACTGCTACTTTTGCCACTGTTACCGTTACTTCCATACTACTTTGCTAGTAAATATTTTGCTGCAGATATTAAGTTATCCAGGTCTGGTTGAATTGACAACTCAACTGCTAATACTTGAGAATATTCTTTGGCTCCCCTTGTGTCGAATCAATAAATTTGGGTTGAATACTCTACCCTCGAAAACTGTTGTGATCCCCTATACTTGTGGGTTATCAAGACTATTTTCTGGCACCGTTGCCGGGGAGCATAGCTCTATTCTTTGAGTCACTTGGGATTTATATTTGTTGATCACTATGAGGAACTTGAAAGACGAAAGAACTAAGATTTTTCCCTCAACTACGAGGGGAGGTAAGGAACTGACATCTAGCGCTGCACTTCATTCTCCTTCTTTTTTGAGTAAACTTGCGACACCTAAAGCTGCTTCTGCTATTAATTCTGATATGTCGCATGTTATTGATGATGCCACTTCTGCTATGCATGATGCTTATGATGAAACTACTTCTATGCTTGATACTACTATGTCATTAGGTGAATTTCTTGATGAACAACTTGCTAGGGCTAGAGAGAATAAAACTATTGAAACTGATAATATTGAAGAAAGTGATGATGAAGATTCTCCCCCTAGATATGAATTTCCTGTTGTGCCTAAGGGTTATGTTATGGATGAAGAAACTGCTAGAGATTTTCTTGCTTGCAATGATAGATCTGATCTTAAGAAATTATTAGCTAAGCTGAAAGAAAAGTCTCTGAATGCTAGAATGAAATATGACCCTGCTTTTGCTACTTCACCTATCTGTGTTACTGTTAAGGATTATGATTTCTCTATCGATCCTGAAATAATTACTTTGTTTGAATCTGATCCTTTTTATGGCTTTGAATCTGAAACTTTTGTAGCACATCTTACTAAATTGAATGATATAGCCACCCTATTTACTAATGATGAGAAAACTCGTTACTACTATATCCTTAAGTTATTTCCGTTCTCATTAAAGGGTGATGCTAAAACTTGGTTTAATTCTCTTGATCCTGGTTGTGTGCATAGTCCCCAGGATATGATTTATTACTTCTCTGCTAAATATTTCCCTGCTCATCAGAAACAAGCTACTTTAAGGGAAATATATAATTTTGTGCAAATTGAAGAAGAGAGTCTCCCACAAGCTTGGGGGAGGCTTCTCCAATTACTTAATGCTTTGCCTGATCATCCTCTCAAGAAAAATGAAATACTTGATATCTTTTATAATGGACTAACCGATGCTTCCAGAGACCACTTAGATAGTCGTGCTGGTTGTGTTTTCAGGGAAAGAACTGTTGATCAAGGTGAATTGCTATTGAATAATATGTTGACTAATGAAAACAATTGGATACTTATGTAACCAACTCCTAAGCCAACTCCAAAGAAAAGAGGTGTTCTATTTCTCAGTCCTGAAGATATGCAAGAGGCAAAGAAATCTATGAAAGAAAAAGGTATTAAAGCTGAAGATGTTAAGGATTTACCTCCTATTGAAGAAATACATGGCCTTAATATACCACCTATTGAATAAATACATGGTCTTGATAACCATACATAGGTAGTAAAGGTAAATTCTCTCTATAGATTTGATTAAGCTGAAATCCCGTCTACTAAGTTTTCTAGCCAATGCTTGGATGAATTTGATGACTTTATGGCTAAACAAGAAAATTTCAATCCTTATGTTGGTAGACAATTGAAAAGTAATGCTTATATGATTGGACACTTGAGTGATTATATGTCTAGAGTTAAGGGTGAACCTAAACTCATTAGTAAGCATGCTTTTATGGTTACCACTCAAGTAGAACAAATGCTCAAAGCTCAAAATTTGCTCAATGAATTGAATAATAATAAACATGACTTTGTTATTAGAGTAGCAACTAGAGGAGGCAAAATGACTCAGGAACCTTTGTATCCTGAGGGCCACGCTAAGAGAATTGAGCAAGATTCTCACAGAAATAATGTGGATGCACCTAGTTCTTCTAAAAAGAAGAAGAAAAATGATAGGACTTTGCATGCTTCTAGTGAACCTGTTGTAGAAACACCTGAGAATCCCAATGATATTTCTATTTCTAATGTTGAAACACAATCTGGTGATGAACATGAACCTAGTGATAATGTTAATGATAATGTTCATGTTGATGCTCAACCTAGCAATAATAATGATGTAGAGATTGAACCTGCTATTTATCTTGATAACCCACAATAAAAGAATCAACGTTATGAGAAGAGATACTTCGTTGCTAGGAAGCACGGTAAAGAAAGAGAACCATGGGTTCAGAAACCCATGCCTTTTCCTCCTAAGCCATCCAAGAAAAAGGATGAGGAGGATTTTGAGCGCTTTGCTAAAATGATTAGACCTATCTTTTTGCGTATGTGTTTGACTGATATGCTTAAAGTGAATCCTTATGCTAAGTACATGAAAGATATTATTACAAATAAAAGAAAGATTCCGGAAGCTGAAATTTCCACCATGCTTCGTAATTATACTTTTAAGGGTGGAATACCAAAGAAACTTGGAGATCCAGGAGTACCAACTATACCATGCTCCATTAAAAGAAACTATGTTAAAACTGCTTTATGTGATCTTGGCGTCGGTGTTAGTGTTATGCCTCTCTCTTTATATCATAGACTTGAATTGAATAAGTTGACCCCTACTGAAATATCTTTGCAAATGGCCAATATATCAACTGCTATACCTGTCGGTATTTGTGAGGATGTGCCTATTGTGGTTGCAAACGTTACTATCTTAACGGACTTTGTTATTCTTGATATTCCCGAGGATGATAGTATGTTGACTATACTTGGTAGACCCTTTTTGAATACTACAGGGGATGTTATTGATTGCAACAAAGGCAATGTCACTTTTCATGGTAATGGTAATGAGCATACGGTACACTTTCCGAGGAAACAACCTCAAGTTCATAGTATCAATTCTATTGGAAAAATCCCATCAATTATTATTGGAGGTTTTGAATTTCCACTTCCTACGGTCAAGAAGAAATATGATATTCTTATTATTGGGGATGTACATATCCCTGTTGAGGTAACCTAGTGTTATTCGAAATTTCTCCAGTTCCATGTTATTCAGAATGAGTTCGTTAACAAGACTTGATCAACCTTGTTAGTGGATTCCTTTTGATGAGCATGAGATGGATGAAGTTAGAAGGCACAACCTTCTGTACCCTCTTTTTACTTTCTGTTATTTATATTAAATAAAGCAAAAATAGTATTTTCTGTCTATTTTCTGAATCATCCATGCAATAAAAAATACCCCGAAAATAAAACTTCTCCAAATGCCCTGAAAATTAAATATGATTTTTTTCTAGAATATTTGAGAATATTTGGCACTGAGAACACAGAAAAGGGGGCAAGCACCTGGCCACGAGGGTCCATGGCACGCCCACCTCCCTGGGGCGCACCCCCTGCCTCGTGGGCTCATGGTGTCCCCCTCCACTTATTCCTCCACCCACACTCTTCTTTTTCCTCCCAAAAAAATCATCAACCAGCTCAAGCACGAGTTCTAGCTCATCTTGCTGCCATTTTTGATCTCCTTGCTCAAAGCTCCATTCACAAAACTGTTTTGGGGTATTGTTCTTTGGTATGTGACTCCTCCAATGGTCCAATTAGTTTTTGTTCTAGTGCTTTATTCACTACAAATTTTTGCTGCCTAGGTGACCCTGTTCTTGGGCTTGCATGTCAAATTTATATGGTCCCAAGTAGTTCTAATGCATGATATAGCCTCTAGGCACTTGTGGGAGTAGTTACTATCAATTTTGTTGAGTTTGGTTCACTTTTCTTTTGAGTTACTAAAAATTTCATAAAATTTCAGAAAATGATGAAGAGAATTTCAGAAAAGGATAAATAAAGTAAGGAGAATAAAAAGCCCAAGTATAATATCCCTCACGTCGCGGAGGTTCGGCCGTGTGAATGGCCTTGTGATGAGTTCTGGAGAGCAGTCGGGATTCATGATGATTTTTATCATTTGGCTGGTAATGCAGGCCTCACCGACTTCCTCCACAACCAGCTCGAACAGTATCTCCTACTCACCAAGTATACTAAGAAATCACCAACCTTCAGTGGAGTTTCGTTTATATGATGAGGTTAGGGAGATGTCACTACGTGACTTTTGTGGGGTTTGCAAGATACCCTTCGACGACAGCCTAGAGGAACCACATCATAGAGATGTGGATGGATTTATTGATATGATTACTATAGGGGAAATGAGGAAGGTTTCCGATGCAAGAATTACTAGCATACACTTTCCTCTTCGACTTTACTTTGCAATATTTGGTAGAAGATGCTTAATTGGTCGCGGGAACTGTGGAAACCTTAGTGTTCCTGATATTGTTATTTTGTGCCATGCTTTATTTTGTGATAACACTGTTAGTTTAGGCGCTATTGTTGCTAAACGATTAAGTCTGAACCGTACAAAGGGCCCCATCTTTGGACGCATCTATGCTTCACGCCTTGCTAAACACTTTAGGATACCTATTAGGCATTATGAGAAAGAGGAAAAGTTGTTGCCCCCTACCTTTCTAGATTATAAGAGTATGGTAGCACATGAATTTATTGTTAAAAATGATGAGAAGATGCTTAAGTACATCTGATATTTCATAAAACTCACAGTGAGACTATTATCTTGCCTGCACCCCCTTTGTTTGACTTATCTTCAAGCACGTACCTCATCTTGCCGAAGGCCGTTCACGCATACTGGAGCCAGACACCAGCTCCAGAGCCTGAGCCAGAACCACCACTTGACCCTTATCGATCGTCCTTTTATCAATGGGATCCAGAGGAGATCGCCAGCCAGTGGTACTCAGATGACATTCCTCAGTACACTAGAGAGAGTAGCTCTGATCCTTGGGCATAGACCAACTTAGACCAAAAGCCTAAGCTTGGGGGAGTACGTATTTCTCACCGACATTACATTCATGTTCACACACTCATTCCAGTTGTTGGTGCTCATACTTTTTCATTGTACTATCCATGCTAGTTTATTTTCTTTTTCTAGCTTTCTTCTTGTGTATGTCTGAATAACCTTAAGAAAAACCAAAAAATAAGTTATAGCTTTTAGCTAGTTTACTTCCCATGCTTGTAGTAGTAACTAAAAGAAAACCCCCAAAGATTTCTCGTTCTTCTTTTGCTGGTTGGGAGCTTTCCCGTGTAAATAGTTTTATTTCTTTTCTTTTCTTTGGGGGTCGAGAGGAGAAGACCACGTTGAAAATGTTGAGTAGCTCTCATATGCATTATTGTTGATTTAACCAAGAGCCCATATTACATTGTCTTCTCCCTTGAATTGAATGCTTGCAGATTCCAGCTTAGTCCAATGCACGTGCACTATTATTATTATCCACACAGTTCGGTCATGCAAGTGAAAGGCAATAATGATGATATATGATGGACTGATTGAGATGAGAGAAGCTGGTATGAACTCGACCTCTCTTGTTTTTGTAAATATGATTAGTTCATCGTTCCTGATTCAGCCTATTATGAATAAACATGTTTGAAATGACAATTAGAGATTATAGTTGCTTATGCCATGCTTAATTAGCTAGGAGTTTATAATGGTTTACCTTGCGTGCCAACATGCTATTAAAATGGTTGTGATGTGGTATGATAGGGTGGTATCCTCCTTTGAATGATTTGAGTGACTTGACTTGGCACATGTTCACGCATGTAGTTGAAACAAAATCAACATAGCCCTCACGATATTTATGTTCATGGTGGATTATATCCTACTCATGCTTGCGTTCAATGTTGATTAATTTTAATGCATGTTCATGACTGTTTTCGCTCTCTAGTTGGTCGCTTCCCAGTCTCTTTCTAGCCTTCACTTGTACTAAGCGGGAATACTGCTTGTGCATCCACTTCCATAAACCCCAAAGTTATTCCATATGAGTCCACCCACTACAAAAAAATACACTTCCGTGATGATACATGTTTTTCACAGTAGGTCGCGTTTTTTGTTATGCATGTACATCCATGACAAATTTATGACAGAAGCAAGATAGTCATACATGTGCTGTCATAGAAGTGTTCCATGACATTACCAAAATTATCATCACAGAAGTGTCCACTTCCATGATGATAAATCGCGCATCATAGAAGTGCTTTCGTCAAGGGTGACCGACACGTGGCATCCACCATAATGGAACACCGTTAAGCTATCGGGTCGGGTTTTGGATCCGATAACCCGTTAACAGCCCCGACCAATGGGGATTTTCCACATGTAAAATCATCATTGGCTGGAGGAAACACGTTTAGGCTCATGGTAGGGACAGGGTCACTCATCCAATGGGCGAGACGCGCCTATGATATGTTGACACGTGGACCGGCCCATCAAGTTTAAATGGGTCAGCCCAACTAAAGGCCCACAAGATTTTGCGGACCATAATGGGCCGGCCCAGCTAAAGGCCCACGAGATTTTGCGGACCATAATGGGCTGGCCCAGCTAAAGGCCCACAAGATTTTGCGGGCCATAATGGGTCGGCCCAGGTAAAGGCCCACAAGATTTTTGTGTGCCATAATGGGCCGGCCCAGGTAAAGGCCCACAAGATTCTGGTGGATCATAATGGGCCAGCCCGGCTAAAGGCTCACGAGATTTTGCCGACATTATTGGGCCGGTGAAAGGATTGATATAGTTGACTAGAGGGGGGGAGGGTGAATAGGCAACTAAATTTTTTAGCTTTTCTTTACCAAATTAAACTTTGCGTCAAAGTAGGTTGTCTAGATATGCGACTAGGTGGGCAACCTATATGATGCAACAACAACAAGCACACAAGCAAGCAAGGTATATAACACAAATAAGCTTGCACAAGTAAATGCACGAGATGACTAAGAGTGGAGCCGGTGAAGACGAGGATGTGTTACCGAAGTTCCTTCCTTTTGAGGGGAAGTACGTCTCCGTTGGAGCGGGGTGGAGGCACAATGCTCCCCAAGAAGCCACTAGGGCCACCGTTTTCTCCTCACGCCCTCACACAATGCGAGATGTCGTGATTCCACTATTGGTGCCCTTGAAGGTGGCAACCGAACCTTTACAAACAAGGTTGGGGCTAGCTCCACAACTTAATTGGAGGCTCCCAATGATACCATGAAGCTTCACCACAATGGATTGTGGCTCCGAGGATACCTCTTCCGTCTAGGGTGTCAAACACCAAGAGTAACAAGTTGATGATGATGTAGAAGCTGGGGAACGCAAATCAGTTTGGTGGAAGTGTAGATAGGGGGATCCTCCTCCTATTCTCAAGGTATTGTGAAGTTTTGGTGGTTGAGGAGGGAGATCTCAAGCTTTTGGTGATTTGGGAATGGAGGAGCAAAGCTTGGAAAACATTAGGGTTGGGAGGAAGAAGAAGGGGGGTATAAATACCCCCAAGAGATTTTTGCCCGTTGAGCAGCCGCCGCCACGGGTACCCGGACTAAAGGGGTCCGGGCCCCTGTACAAGATCAGAGAAGTCCGGGGACCCGGGGGGTCAGGGCCCCGGGCACACGGAGTGAACAGAGAGACGGCAGGTCAGGAGGCCGGGCACCAGGGGGCCCCAACCCCGGGCACCCACACTGGTCAGGGAGGGAAGGCGCCGGGACAAAAGAGGACCGGGCACCCGCACTGAACAGGAAGGAGGGGGCGCCGGGCAAAGGGGTGGCCGGGCACCCGGGGGCCCCAACCCCGGGCACCCGCACCGACCAGGGAGGAGGGGCGCCGGGCAAAGGGGTGGACGGGTACCCGGGGGCCCCAACCCCGGGCACCCGCACCGACCAGGTAGGAGGGGCGCCGGGCAAAGGGGTGGCCGGGCACCCGGGGGCCCCAACCCCAGGCACCCTCACCGACCAGGGAGGAGGGGCGCCGGGGAAAGGGGTGGCCGGGCACCCGGGGGCCCCAACCTCGGGCACCCGCACCGACCAGGGAGGGGAGGTGCCAGACAAAGGGAGGGGCCGGGCACCCGCACCAAGCAGAGAGGGCCAGGATGATGAGGCGAAGGGTCCGAGCACCCGCACGGATCAAAGAAGAGCATGAGACGGTGGAGGAGAGAAGGAGAATGCCCTGGCACATGATGACACTCCCGATAATGCTCGAAACGGATAACAAGGAAGAAAGAGAGAAGATTTAGTTCCCCAACTCCAAGATCATAGCAACCCCTCTTGATAGTACGAATGTTCCTATGACTCAAAAAGAAACCGAAAACTTCTTGAGCCAACATAGAACACCGTCTTCTCTCACTTTGGACTTGATAGGGTTATCGACGCCTGTCGACGCTCAAGAGGCAATAATGTCCTGAAATAAACCTGACGACCGACATTAGTCCTCGTGAATCATATTGGGATCAATCATCAAAACGTAATTGAGTGACAATTGCACTTTCAATCTCCCCCTTTTTGGTGAATTGATGAAAATATGATTCGCACATGGCAATTACCAAAGAGAGATATAACTTAAAGCCATGAAAAACTATTGATGTAGAAAGCTCCCCCTTTGATGTGTGCATCTTTTATAAAAAATGCTATGAATCCATATCACAACATCAAGACGGCTCCCCCTACATCAATGACCAAGTGCAACCTAATAAAAATAACCGAGAGTAAAAAAAGCACAAATTAGATTGAGGTCAAGGAAATAAAAGACACGGGTGATACGAGATCTGAAATCGAAGTACTCACAGCCAAAGAACGAAAAGACACATAAAAGTATTGCAAGCCCATAATAGATCAAAGAAGGGGCAAGGGCTTTTAATCTCTCCAAGCACAAGGCGAATCCTAATAGAACACTTCTCCCCCTTTGGCATCGCGACACCAAAAAGGGGAAAAGGCGATGCTACCGAAACACCCTAAACGAGAGGAGGGGCACTGGCGGCGTCATCATCTTCATCCTCGGGAATGTAGGCAAGGCAAGGGTTGGAGTAGACTGTGGCAGCACTATCAGTGTCCTCAGGCCCCCTGGGCTCAGTCACCCCAGACTCACGCTCTCTGGCAGCCTTCAACTGTCGCATCTGACTCTTGCGGAAGTTGGTCTCTACCACTTGACGCCTTGCAATGGACTGGCACATCTTGAACAAATTATTGAACCCACGAAACAACATGTTCTTCTCCTTCTTAGAAAAAGAAGGCGAAGATGCAATAGAGTGAGCAAGACTAGTGGGATTGTCTGAAGCAGCACCTCGTGAGGAGGACCCACCGAGCTCAATAGCCCGAGCAGCAGCAGAAACCTTCGCAAGCCTGGGCTCCTTGCCCACCCAAGATAACAGATCCTCATGCACTGGTGGCCTGTTGTTGACGTGCCTCTTGCACAAAGTGATGGGAAACTTGTGCAAGAGCCGGTCTTTCTCACGGTACTTCATCTCAATGAGAGCCTGAATGAACGGAGGAAACACACAGGACTTCTTGTCAAACACACACGACTTCATCTCCTCATACATGAAATTGAGAACATCCACTTTCCGTCCTTCATGAGCATAAATGAGCAGGTCAATGGTAGTGCACCAGAGCATATCAGAAGAGCCTGTGTTGGGAGCCAATGAGGTACAGAGAATCTGGTGAAGGGCGGCATACTTGGGCAGCAAACCACGAATAGCGCCCACCATGGAATCGGGAGTACCTGGCTTATATGCAAAAGCAAGGGCCTTCTTGGTGCAACTATGCTGAACAATAGTGGCGAACTCATCCTGAGGCACAGGGAAGAAGGGTTAACCAGTGATAGAGGCCAAGTCAGCCATATACCCACGAAGAGTAGAGCCACCGGATCGCCATACAAATGAGTAATCCGAGCCAGTCTCAAAGTAGACAGTGGCGTAGAACTGCATAATGAGCTCCTCATTTTATGCCTTGTTGAAATGCAGAAATGGGAGCAAACCCATCTTGTCAAGAGCCTAAAACACACCTAGGAAAAGATCACCATGAGAACGAATGTACTCAAGATCCACACAGCGATGAGGAGCCATCTTGTACTTCTTGATCTTCAGAACCTCATCAAAAGTGCGACTTTGGAACTCGTTCCAGAACTTCCAATCAATACCATCATCACGACCATGAACATACGGATTCTCATTGCGAACTTGTCGATACTCAGCCTTAGAGAGCTTGTTGATATCATCAGTGGCTAAGGGATCAAACTCCTGATCAACTTCTTCTTCTTCATCAATAGCATCACCATCAGCATCTTGAGCTTCAGCAAAGTTGGCCACGAGCTGCTCTTCTTCATTGTCGTCACTGCTAGATGCCTCAATGATGGGATTGCGAGCAGCCTGATGGCGAGCACGACCCGGGGGAGCAACCTTGGAACACCGCCCAGTGCGTTCCAGAGGAACAAACTTGCCTTTGCCTCCAACAACTTTCTTCTTCTTAGTGCGACGAGCACCAACAGCCCCACCTGACGAGTCTAAACACAAAGACAAGATACGGACGAGAGATGAGTGCAAGAGTCCATGCAGCAAAAAGAAAAGAACAAAACAAAAAAAAAGAAAAACTGAAACGGCCGGGCACCCGGAGGGGCCTATTTCGGGCACCCGGGGAGACGCCCAGCGGAGGGCTGGGCAACCGACCACACGGGGCTAGGCACCCGAGGAGAGAGGCTCCAGCAAAGGACCAGGCACCCTGCCACACAGGGGCCGGGCACCCGGGGATAGGAAGGGGCGAGCCCCGGGCGACGGCCCGGGCACCCGGCCGGAGGCCAGCTAGCACCCGGCGACGCCGCAACCGCTCGGGAAACATAAAAAATGGCACAAAAGACTAAGCTACCAAAAAAGACTAAGCAAACCTAGAACAAACTAAACTAAGACAAGAAAAAAAGGAAAAAGAGACAAGACAACGGAAAAATACCAGAGGAAGCCATGGAGGGGAGAAGAAACACTCCGGGGAGGGAGCTCCGGGCCCCCGGAGAGGCTCCGGCGGCGACCGGCGGCGACCGGCGGGCGGCGGCGGCGGGTGAGGGGGAAAATGAGGGGAGACCCCTTACCCCGTGCCCCTCGAGCCCGACTTACGGCGGCCGGCCCCAGATCCCGTCCGGGTGCCCGGACCAAAGAGGCCCAGGTGCCGGGAGAGCTCAGAGAGATTTTTTTTTGAAAACCCAAAAGGAAGTCTAAACAAGCAAGGAGCATGATCAAAAGGGACTCTTGCAAGGGTAAAAGCATGTCTTTGGTAAGGGAAGGGCATGAAATGGATCACAAACAAAGAGGAACACACAACACTCAAAAGAAAAAGAACCAACCAACGGACCCACACAAGAGTATAGAGGAAGCGAGAGAAAGGCAAAGAAGACCACCAACAACCGACTCTAGTAACTAACTCTCGCTAAACGGTGGGCGGTGGCTGAGGCCACCTATGTTTGAGTCACTTGGTATGGCACCGCGAAGATTTTAACCTTGGGTCCATGACCAAAACTCATCTTTGAAGCACAAATACCATCCAAAAATGGCTAATGTGAAAGACTTGATCGATTTATGCATGATGGGGGAGAGAGAGAGTTCATTGAGAGAATAACACTCCCCCTATGTCCATACCTAAACAAGATAGCATGATGAGTATGGTGGGGTGTGCAGGGGTTCAAACCACATTGCTTGAGTCAATGATATTTAGCTCATGCCTTAACTCGCGAAATCTTGCTTCATCCAAGGGCTTCATGAAAATATCTGCAAGGTTATCATGAGTGTTGACATACTTGAGCTCGATCTCCCCTCGCCTAATGTGATCCCGGATGAAGTGATACCGAATCTCAATATGCTTCGTCTTGAAATGTTGCACCGGGTTGAGAGAAATCTTAATGGCACTTTCATTATCACACCAAAGAGGCACTTTGTCACAAATGACACCGTACTCCTTTAAAGTTTGCCTCATCCATAAGAGTTGTGCACAACTACTACCGGCCGCCACATATTCCGCTTTGGTGGATGAGAGAGACACACAATTTTGCTTCTTGGAATACCAACTCACCAAAGAGCAACCAAGAAATTGGCACCCTCCAGAGGTGGACTTCCTATCCACTTTGTCTACCGCCCAATCAGAATCCGTATATCCTTCAAGCTTGAAGTTTGCCCCTCTTGGGTACCATAAGCCAAAGTTTGGGGTATGAGACAAATGTCGAAAGATTCGCTTGACCGCCATGACTTTCCTTTGGTGCGGCTTGAAACCGTGCACACATAGATGCACAAAGGTAAAGCAAGGAGCCAATCATGGAGCGATATACCTTTTGATCCACCGCTTTACCATTGGGATCAATGTCACGTTGGCACTTGGTAGGCATTGGAGTAGAAGCCGGCTTGACATCACTTAGCTTGAATCTTTTTAGCATGTCTTGAGTATATTTGGCTTGGTGTATGAAGGTTCCTTCTCTTCTTTGTTTGATATCAAAACCAAGGAAGAACTTCAACTCTCCCGTCAAAGACATCTTGAACTTGGAGGTCATGAGAGCGGCAAATTCCTCATTGAAAGCTTTTTTAGGGGAACTAAAGATAATATCATCAACATATAGTTGGCATACAAACAACTCCCCTTTGACCTTCTTAGTAAAAAGAGTGGGATCGATTTGCCCCACCTCAAATCCACGACCTTGTAACAGCTCGATAAGGTGGTCATACCACGCACGTGGGGCTTGTTTAAGGCCATAGAGTGCCTTATCGAGTTGATACACATGATCCGGGAAGTAGGCATCCTCGAACCCGGGGGGTTGTTTGACATAGACCAACTCATTAATAGGACCATTAAGAAAAGCACTGTTCACATCCATTTGTTGCAACTTAAAGTTGTGATGGGAAGCATAAGCAATCAACAAACAAATGGATTCAAGGCGATCAACGGGAGCAAAGGTTTCACCGTAGTCGATACCCTCGACTTGGGAGTAGCCTTGTGCTACCAATCTTGCCTTGTTGCGAATGATGTTCCCATGAGCATCTTGTTTGTTCTTGAAAATCCACTTGGTTCCAATGACGTTGTGGTTCCCCGATGGCCTTGGCACCAATCTCCACACCTTGTTGTACTTGAAGTTGTTGAGTTCTTCATGCATAGCATTGAGCCAATCCGAGTCTTCGAGCGCCTCAAAGACCTTTTGGGGTTCAACATAAGAGACAAATGCGTGATGTTCACAATAGTTTGCTAATTGTCTACGAGTGCTTACCCCCTTTCTTAGGCTTCCAACCACATTCTCCATGAGATGGCCTTTGGTGGTGAGTTTGGAAGCAATCTTCGTGGCACGACGCTCTAATTCCTCCTCGGATGTGGAAGGAGGATGGTTAACTTGATCATCTTGGGCGCCGTCTTGAGCTTGTTCTTGATCTTGAGCTTGCTCATGATCTTGAACTTGCTCGAGGGGGAGAACTTGACCTTGGGCATCATTTGGAGGTTCACCACCATCTTGAGATTGATCTTGCCCTTGGTCTTGTTCACGAGGTTGAGGTGACAGCCTGAGTGCGGCAAGCTGGCGGAGGAGCGGGACCGTCTGGTCACCCAACTTGCCGAACAGGTGGAAGCCCTCAAGGCGGCCCAGCAGAAGGCGGAGACGGCGGAGACCAGCCTCCTCGCCGAGTTCGAGCTCGAACGCTCCGCCTGGGCCGACAGGGAGGCCCAGGTGACGGCCTGCTTCGGCAGCATTGAGGACTAGGCTGACGGTAAGCTCTGCTCCCCTGATTTCTTGCTTTGAGCAGCAGGCCCCTGCTTATGGTCTTGTCCTTTTTTCTTCTTCTGCCCATATAGACTTCTTCCCGGGCCATACCGTAGCTGCGATCCAGATGATCGAGGCCCAGCGTGAGGAGCAAAGAGCGGGAGGCGTGCAGATCACTGCAGATGCCCGAAGACTCCTGGCGAACAGGTCCTCAGCATTCAAGCCCGGCTTCGGCCTGCCCACCGCCTGCTACGCCGCCTCCAGCGCGCCGGAGCCCAGGCAGTCTCCACCCTCTGGCCGGGCCTGCCGGGTCCGCGTGCCCCAAGTCGGACTGCCGACTGGCTGGGGGTGGCGGCCGGCCGCTTGGAGGCCTGGAAAGGCTCAGCAGCCCGGGCAGGAGCGTGCCGGGCCTTAGAATTCGTCAATGCGTGGTACCCTGGGCTAGATCTAGCCCAGTTAGCCACGTTCCGGCTGGAGGCGTAGGAGGAGCTAGCGGCGGTGGAAACCGAGCTTGTCAATAGGGCGGCGGCGATCGCCAACTTCACCGACACCAATGTCTTTGTGCTGGAGGTGGTCGAGGAAGGCGGCGAAGCTCCACATGAGTGGTTCGGGCTGATCCCGGCGGACAGCAAGGATTATGCTGAAGTCATCGACTCCAGCGACGAAGGGGAGGACGGGGAGGAGGAAGAGGAGGAGGAGGAGGAGGAGGAAAACGAGAGCGACGTCGACATGCCGGAGGTCGGGGCGGACGGTCAGCCCCGACCTGACCGAGCCTCCAGCAACGAGCCATGCACCGAGGCACCACCTGCTACTAGAGGCGCTCAAGTGGGGGCGGACCCGCCGCCCGTTCCTCTAACGGATGCCACCGACTCCGTCCTCCAGCACTCCAACGCTCCGCCTGCTGCCGGCGACCCCTCTGCCCAGACGGAGCCGCCTGCCGCGCCAGGTGCCGCAGCCGACTCCGGCATTCAGGTGGAGCCCCTGGCCACGCCATCCGACACCGTCCAGCCGGATCCTTCTGCTGCGCCAATCGGCACCGCCCAGCCGGAGTCCTCTGCTGCGCCAATCGGCACCGCCCAGCTGAAGTCCTCTGCTGTGCCAACTAGCACCGTCCAGCCAGAGCCTTCTGCTGCTCCTTAGGCTTTTTACCTACTTTCTGTTTGTGCTCTAGATACTTTGTTAAATTCGCGCAATTCCACCCGCGGGGTGTATATCAAACTTTGTTTGAATGCTGGCCAGAGGCCTTTATCCATGTAAAATACTTTATCACTGTTTATGCTTGTTGCGCCGACCTCCAACCTTTTTTCCTTTTTCTCCTTGGAGTTTTTTCCTTTGCTGCCAACCCTTTGGCTTTGCCTTCACCAGCCAGACGGCCGCTCTGCGAACCGTGGCTAGTTTGAGCATTCTCGCCATTTGTGAAGGGGGGCTAGGACTTAGCCATTCAGAGCTTTGGGTAGTGAGGTGGAGGCTGGCCGTCTGGCTGCCAAGCAGCCAGACGACAAGGTGCGAGGCCGCCTACCGCCATATGCGTTTTCCTCCTTAGTCGTTTTTTCGTGCAGGGCACCTCTTGGCAACCTTTGCCTGTCAAGCAGTCGCTCTGCGAGCTGTGGCTTCTAACAAAGGAAGCTTTGGTGCCGGCACACTACTTGTCCGCCTGTAGGAGGCGGCATATGGTGGAAAGCGGCGAAGCTCCAGGCCGAATGGTCGAACCCGGGCGAGGCGGAAGAAAATAGACCATACATTCTCATGGGCATGACGCTTATCATATAGATAAAAATAGGGCAGTCCCCAAGCTTTCCTCGGGGGACCCGGAGTCTTTATACATAGTACAAAAGATAGCGTGATACATACTGCTTTCAACTGTAAAACCTTTAGAGGAGGTTAGCGTTCCACGCCCTCTCCGTTTCTTTGCCTGAATCATCTCTCTTGCGCGCTCTGGGCTTCTGCACATCGATCAGATAGTAGCCATCATTGCCTAACACCTTACTGATGATGAAAGGGCCTTCCCAAGGTGCCGAGAGCTTGTGCTGTTCAGCTGTTCACTGGATCAGCCGGAGCACAAGGTCTCCCTCCAGGAAGGACCTTGGCTTCACCTTGCGGTTGTAGTATCGGTGTAGACTCTGCTGGTAGATGGCCGACCGGCTGAGTGCCAACAGTTGGCCTTCCTCTAGCAAGTCGATGCCGTCTTCTCGTGCTTCCTTGGCGTCCGCCTCAGTGTACATTGTGACTCTTGGGGAGTCGAACTCGATATATGTCGGGATGACGGCTTCGGCACCGTAGAGGAGGAAGAAAGGCGTGAAGCCCGTTGATTTGTTCGGAGTTGTGCGCAGGCTCCAGAGGACAGCTGGCAGCTCGTTGAGCCAGCAGCCGGCCGAGCGCTCCAGAGGCTCGACCAGTTGAGGCTTGTGGCCGGACAAAATAAGGCCGTTTGCGCGTTCCACCTGGCCATTATACTGTGGGTGGGCAACGGACGCTAGGTCCAGGCGGATGCCCTGTGTCGCACAGAAACGAGCCAAGGCTCCCTTGGCGCAGTTGGCGCCGTTGTCGGTGATGATGCTGTGTGGGATGCCGTACCGCATGGTGATGTCGGTGATAAAGGTCACAACAGTCGGCCCATTTAGCTTCTTGATTGGTTTTGCCTCTATCCACTTGGTGAACTTGTCCATCGCAACCAGCAAGTGAGTCATGCCACCATGGGCCATCTTGAATGGTCCCACCATATCCAATCCCCATACGGCAAAGGGCCAGGCTATGGGAATGGTCTTGAGTGCAGAAGCCGGCTGGTGTGGCTTGGAACGGAATCGCTGGCACCCTTGACACTTCTTGACCAGCTCTTTGGCCTCTTCCAGGGCGGTCGGCCAGAAGAAACTGTGGCTAAAGGCTTTGGCCACCAGTGCTCTTGAAGCCGCGTGGTGGCCGCACTCGCCCTGATGGATATCTCTGAGTATTACTTGGCCTTGGTCCGACTCCACGCATCGCTGGTAGACTCTTGTGACGCTTCATCATACCAGCTCTTTGTTGCCTATGGTGTAGGCCACAGCTCGCCTCTGTACTTGTCGGGCTAAGATTTCATCTGTTGGCAGCTCTTTATTTACCAGGAACTTGAGGATCGGCTGGGCCCATGATGGCGCCGGAATTTCTTTGACTGTAACCTCTACGACTTGCACGAGGGCGATTGGGCCGGAAGGCGGTGGGTTGGCGGCCGCTTCCGTCTGCTGTGCTGAAGAAGTCCCTGGGCCGACCTGTGGAGTCCCCGGGCCGGGCTCCGAAGTCCTCGAGTCGGGTTCTGAAGTCCCCAGGTCGGTCATGGTTGTAGCAGTCCCCGAGCCGCCTGTCAGAACCCTCGTGCCGGCCTCTGGAACCACCAAGTTGGATCCGACTGCTTCGAGGGGGGCCGGCACAAATATGGAGTCCAAATCGAAGGACGGCTGGACAGATGGCTTCAGAAGGCGGCGTAGGGCGACGCCAGCCGGTATCGCTTGTCAGGTGGAGACAATCCGTGCCAAGGCATCTGCCTGCTCGTTGTCATTCCTTGGGATGTGAAGGAACTCACACCCATCAAAGTATCCGCTGAGCTGCGTACTAGAAAGCGGTAGCTCACCATGTTTGCATCCTTGGCGTCCCAGTCGCCTGAAGACTGCTGGACCACCAAGTCGGAGTCACCATAACACAGGATCCGGCGGATGCCGAGTTCCTTGGCAAGCCGGAGCCCGTGTACGAGTGCCTCATACTCTGCCACATTGTTGGAGGCGGCGAACTGGACTTGCAGCACATATTTAAGCTTGTCGCCTTTGGGAGAGGTGAGGATGACGCCGGCTCCCAGACCAGTGCGCATTTTTGAACCATCAAAATGCATCCGCCGGTGAGTGGAGTCTGGCGCAGGCGGCAAATACTGGGTTTCGGCTCAGTCGACGAGGAAGTCGGCCAACACTTGTGACTTGATGGCAGTGCGAGGCTGGTAATAGATGGTGTAAGGGGCCAGATCAATAGCCCATTTGGCCACCCGGCCTGAGGCATCCCGGCTTCCAATGATCTCAGCAAGCGGGGCTGTGCAGACGATAGTTATGGGGTGCTCTTGGAAGTAAGGCTTTAGCTTCTTGGCAGCAATGTGTACGTCGTAACACATCTTCTGGTAGTGGGGGTAGTTTTGCTTGGAGGCGGACAATACTTCGCTCAAGTAATACACCGGTCTCTGGACCGGCAATGCTTTGTCCTTCTCCTTGCGCTCCACTACCATGACTATGCTAACAACCCGACTGGTGGCTGCAATGTAGAGGAGCATGGGCTCCTTCTCAGTCGGAGCTGCCAGGACAGGCGGGGTTGCCAACATCTTCTTGAGTTGGAGAAATGCTTCGTCCGCCTTGTCGTTCCACTCAAGAAAGTGGTCTTCTTCATGAGTTGGTACAGGGGAAGGGCCTTCTCGCCCAGCCGACTGATGAAACGGCTGACTAATGCCAGGCAGCCGGTGAACTTCTGCACGTCCAGCAGTCGGGTGGGCACCTTCATCATCTCAATTGCCTTGATCTTCACAGGGTTGCACTCTATGCCGCGCTCTGAGACCAGGAAATCAAGAAGCTGGCCGGCTGGTACTCCAAAGACACATTTCTCCGGGTTGAGCTTAATCTGGAACCGGTGCAGGTTTTCGAAGGTCTCCTTGAGGTCTCCAGCAGAGTGCCACGCTTCTCCATCTTCACCACCACATCATCCACATATACATGGGCATTTCTGCCGAGTTGCTTTAGGAGGCACTTCTGCATGCAACGCTGAAACATGGCACCAGTGTTTCTCAAGCCGAACGTCATGGTCATGTAGCAGAAGGCTCCAAATGGCGTGATGAAGGCGGTCTTCAGCCTGTCGGCCGGGTTCAGCTTTATCTGGTGATATCCAGAGTATGCATCCAAGAAACTCAACAGCTCGCATCCGGCTGTAGAGTCGATTACTTGATCAATCCTCGGCAGAGCAAAGGGATCTTTGGGACAGGCTTTGTTGAGGCTGGTGTAGTCAATGCACATGCGCCACTGCTTGTTCTTTTTCAACACTAGGATTGGGTTGGCCAGCCATTCTAGAAAAAACACTTCCATGATAAATCTGGCTGCTAGGAGCCGGGCTATTTCTTCTCCGATAACTCTTCTCTTCTCTTCTCTTCTGACATGCGGCGCAAGGGCTGCCTGACCGGCTTGGCGTTAGGTCGGACATGTAGCTTGTGCTCGCCGAAATCCGTCGGAACACCCAGCATGTCCTTGGGGGACCATGCGAAGATGTCTCGATTCTCACGGAGGAAATCGACGAGCTCGCCTTCCCATTTGCTGTCAAGGCTTGTGCCTATGACAGCGTGCCTCTCCGGGTGCTCTGGGTCCAAGGGTATCTTCTTCGTTTCCTTGGCCGGCTTGAACGAACCCTCAGCTTCCGACTCCCGGGGCGTGGGTGGCATTTCCGACTTCTTGCCTGCCAACGCCACCACCCGGTCAAGGAGCTGCTTCTCGGCTGCAATCATGAGGGACTCGGCCAGCCGGCTGCTATCTGCGGCGCATGCGACCGACTTCTTGTAGTCTCCGACTACTGTCAGGATCCCCTTGGTACTCGTCATCTTCATCTTGAGGTAGGCGTAGTGGGGGACTGCCATGAATTTGGCCAGAGCAGGCCGGCCTAGTAATGCATGCTAGGGGCTCTGAAGATCCACCACTTCAAACCAAACTGGCTCTCGCGAAAGTGATTCTTGTCTCCGAAGAGGACATCAATCTGTGTCTTGCCGATTGGTGAGCAGGAAAGGCTAGGGACTATGCCATGAAATACAGTCCGACTGGGGACGAGCTGCTTCTACTTGATTCCTAACTTCTCCATCGTATCACGATACAGGATGTTAATGCTGCTGCCGCCATCTATCAAGACTCTGGAGAAACGGGCTGCTCGTCTTTCCGTTGCAAGGGTCGCTTCTAGGACCAGGGCATACGAACCAGGGGAAGGCATCACTTCCGAGTGGTCGGCCCTGCTCCAACTGATAGGCTTCTCGGACCAATGCATGAACTCTGGGGTGTTGGAGGCCACTACTTGCACTTCTTGTTGTTGTTGCCGTTGCTGCATCTGTCATCGGCCATCCTGGTGAACACAACATAAGCTCCATGTTCCTCAGGGTACTCACCTTGGATGGCGCCGACTGGTTGGGCCGCCGGCTGCTGGGGCTGAGGAGGCGGTGGTCCAGCAGGCGGAGGAGGCAGGAGTCCATCTCCTTTGGCAATCCTGGTGAGCCAGTGACACTTCCGAGTGGTATGGTTGGAGGGCTTCGCTCCGCTATGGAACTTGCAGGGTACATCTAAAGTTTGCTCGTAAGAGAAGGTGGGCAACCAGTTGGACTTGCCGCCCTTCTGCCGCTTGGGGGCTGCCTGCCCTTCTGGATGCTAATCCTCGACCGTCGCCACCTGCCGGCTAGCGGAAGCCGGCTGAATGGCCTTTCGCTTGTTATCTCTTGGCTGCTGTCGCTGACTGGTGTCGCCAGCCGGAGTCCGAGGTGCCTGGGTGCCACCTTTCCGGACGCGTCAACCAGGATTTCCGCCTTCATGGAGGAGCCGGCCGTGGCGTGCTTGTCGGCGATGACTAGCAGCTCATCAAGGGTCTCGGGCTCATCGCAGAGGAGGCAATGCTTGAGGAGGGTGCGCTCTCGGCACCCGGCAGTAAAGTACTCGATTGCCTGCACTTCGTGCACGCCCTTGCAGGAATTGCGTAGCTCAGTCCAGCGCGTGAGATAGTCGCGAGTGGACTCGGTGGGCCCTTGGACGCATAGGGAGAGCTGCCACGGCTTGGGGGGCCGCTTGTAAGTGCTGGTGAAGTTGCGGATGAAAGCCTTGGTGAAATCAACTCAGCTGTTGATGCTGCGGGGCTTCAGGCTGTTGAGCCATGTCCGAGTAGTGGCTTGAAGCATGAGCGGGACGTACTTCACGGCAACGCGCTTGTTGCCGTTTGCTATGCTGACGGCTGTGGAGTAGTCGACTAGCCAGTTCTCCGACTTCATGGAGCCGGTGTATTTGGGCGTGTCTCACGGGAGGGTGAACCCTTTGGGGAAGGGCTCATCGCGGATTCGGGGGCCGAAGCAGGCCGGGCCCAGCGCATCTTCCTCTTCAAGCGCTAGGGATTGGTTGAGGCGATCAATCCGGTGGCGAGCATCATTCTCTCCGACTCCCTCCCGGCGGCCAAGGAGCTCGCCGAGTGTTGGGTGCATGATGGGAGGCGGAGTGGGGTATCTCGCTCCACGAGGCGGGGGCGGTGGCAGGTCGTCTCGCCACTCTACTGCACGAGGGCGGCCTTCCTCGTCCCGCTCGATGGAGATGCGTGTCTGACTGCGGCTAGCAGCCGGCTCATTGCCCTTTCCTCCGCGGGCGCCACCAGTCGATGTCTGGGAGGTCGCCCCATGATCTCGGCGTGGGGGCGGCTCGTTGACTCGTCCGGCTAGGTCCTCAGCGCGGCAGGCGGCCTCGTGTTGCGCGGCTGCCGCGTCCAGAAGCTGTTGGACTCGCTTGGTCATGTGGCGGAGCTCATCGCTGTCGTACTTGTTCAACTCATCTGTCACCTCCTAGGCGGCCCGGATGTTCTCTACAGGCGTGGCGTAGACAGGGCGCTCTACCCCGAACATGGTGGCAACGGCCGCGCCATGCTGCCGAACCGTGCCGAGGCGGCTAGGTCCCCCAGGAGCCGGGGTGCCGCCTACGGCCCGGTCCATCTCACGCCGATAGGCGTCCGACAGCCGGTGCATGCTGGCCAGGCGGCCAGCACTCTCGATAAGCTAAAGGCGGCGTGCCTCCAGTACCTCAGCATCCGCGCCCTCGGGAATGGGTGCCGTGAGGTCGCGCAGGGTGGCTTCAAGGGGATCTTGAGCACGTCCGTCCGAGTGCTCCTCGCTGTTAATGACGAGCACCTCCGTGACGGTGCTCCCACCGCTGTACTCACGAGGAGGCGGCTCTTCGTAGACCACCACGTTGGTGGGAAACGCATCGAGCGATGCCGTGTCGGAGTCGACGATCATCGGATCGGTCGAGCCGACGAACTCCAGGTCCACAACGGGCTTGCTGGCGACATGGAGCTGGTCGAGGAGGCTGACGAGGCGGCTCTCGGGGCAGCTTGTGCCAGCGTCGGAGGCCGGCTCGTCGGAGAGGTCGATCTCGCTGACGAGGTCAGCAAGGCAACTCGCCGCGCAGGCGATCTCCGCGCCATGCAGCGTGTCGAGGCTGACGCCGTCGGGCGTGCTGGGCTGGCTTCAATCGCCAGGAAGGAACAGGGTTCCTGTCTAGAGCAGATCTCCGGGAGACGGTGCACCTCGCCCCACGGTGGGCGCCAAATGTTGGGGGTTGGGTGCGACATATGCCAATGGATGGCTTATCATGGTGGGAGCGAGAAGAATGTCGCCGGTGCCTGGAAGCGGGATAAGGCGTAGACATGAACGCCGGCGGACTTTACCCAGGTTCGGGGCTCTCCTAGGAGATAACACCTCTAGTCCTGCTCTGCTGGGTCTCCGCATGATCACTAATGCACAAGTGATACAATGGTGCTCCTCGAGCTGTATGCTAGAGGCAGGAGGAAGCAAGGCTCAGCTCTCTTCCTGCTCTATGGGGTGGCTAATGCTAATGGGGTCGAACCCTTTGCAAGGGTGCCCTGGGGGGTTTATATAGGCCTACCCCCAGGGGTACAATGGTAATCTGGCCGGCTGTTGGGCCCGGCTGTCAGTGTCTCCAGCTTCCGGCTTCTCCGCCGACCGCTGGGACCCGCCGCCTGGGGTGCCCCGCCGACTGTTTGGTGGCTGCCCACTGTAGCCATGTCGTTGGTGACGAGGGTTTGATCACCTTTGCATGGCTACAGTCCCGCCGCCTGGCGGGGGGGCTACTGTAGCCACATCTGGTCTTATCAGCTTAATGGCATGCATGCCTCGGGATAAGGGACGGCCGCCTGCTAGATCCCGGCTCCTCTTGAACCCGCTTGGTCGAGCTTCTGCCGCCTTCCTTGAAGTCACTACCTGGTAGGGCCCACCTCTGGCAGGCCGTACCGACAAGCCATCATGGGGAACATGACTCCGCCTGCCCGGAGCGATGTCAGAGGAGACATGGCACAGTGCCCTGCCGTGCGGAGATCTTCGTCTGTACGGAGCACTGTAGCCATGCTTGTCCTGAGTATTGGAGGCGACGCGCCTCACTATAGCCATGCTCCGTCTCGTACTCTCAATGGGGGGGGGGCGGTCATGCTGCAGTCGTGGTACGGCCGCTTGCCTGTTACCGCCCTCTCTGGAGGGCGGCTGCCAGGAACCGGCCGCCCGGAGCGTCGTGGTCTTGGGTTACCCGCCCTCTGGCAGCCGACCACTGAGCCAGCTGGCCCTAGAGGGCGGAGTTTCAGCTTGGGGCTCAGCTAGGCGGAGCTGGCCCAAAGTCTTGGTAAATCTTAGGACTCGAGTGAGCCTACCTGTGGCCCATTACTCCGACATTCTACCTCCAAGACTATCAAATGATGGGGGCCCAAAAAGATCCATGTGAAGGAGCTCCAAGGGTCTCTTCGAGTAGATGATGGTCGTGGGAGGGTGAGCCTTCTCATGAAGCTTTCCTTCAATACAAGCACTGCAAGCACGATCTTTGGCAAAACTAACATTTGTTAGTCCATGGACATGGTCCCGCTTGAGAAGACTTTGCAAAGATCTCATATTGACATGGGCTAAACGGCGATGCCAAAGCCATCCCGCGTCAACTTTTGCCATTAGGCATGTCGCGGTCTTAGTGGGTCGCTCCGAAAAGTTTATCACATAGAGACCATTCTCGACATGCCCAACAAAGGCTACTTTAAGAGTCTTGCTCCACAAGAGGGCCACGGTATCAATCTCAAAGAAAGTGGCAAAGCCCATGAGTGCAAGTTGACGAACGGAAAGTAAATTGTATGCAAGGGACTCAACAAGCATGACTTTCTCGATCGTAAGATCATGAGAAATGACAACCTTGCCAAGACCCAATACCTTAGAATGTGAGGCATCACCCCACTCGACATTGGTGGGCATAGATGGAATCTTTTGCACATCCACCACCAACTCCTTGCTCCCGGTCATATGATTTGTTGCTCCACTATCAAGCAACCATGATCCCCCACCCGAAGAAAACACCTACAAGAGATTAATGCTTGGTTTTAGGTACCCATTTAGTAATGGGTCCTTTGATGTTAGTAACAAGGGTCTTAGGAACCCAAATAGACCATTCAATGTACTCATAAGGAGAACCAACGAATTTAGCATAAACATGTCCATCACTAGCACGACACAACACATATGACGGGTTAAAGTCGTCGGCTTTGTTGGAGGAAGTGGTTTTGCCCTTTTGGACATCAACGCCCTTCACTTTCTCCTTCTTCTCCTTAGGAGCACCCTCTCCCTCTTTCAAAAAAGTTTGCTTGAGTGGAGGAGGACGTTTGGTCTTGTCGTTCTTCTTCTTATTCTTGGACTTGGGTGCAAACCCAATTCCCTTCTTGGCCACAACTTCCTTTCGATTGCTCAAAAGGTCGTTGAGGTTCTTCTCACCTTGAATGCAAGTCACAAGGACTTTCTCAAGTTGATCCTTCAACTTGCATTCTCCTCCACAAGATGCACATGCTCACAACACGGGTTAGTAGCATATGCATTATCAATTAATACCATATGAGGGAATGTGGACTTTTCCTTGGTTAGCTTAACTTGGAGTTGAGCATGAGACTCCGTGAGGTTAGCGTGAGCACCCTTCAAGACATTGTGGGCCTTGTCAAGTATCTGAAACTCCTCCTTGAGTCTAGCATGATCAACCCCAAGTTTAGCCTTCTCGCAAGTTAGCACACGAGTCACGACAACAGCATGATCAAGATCTTTCTTTAACTTAGCATGGTCATCGTTGTATGACTCCTCAAGATTCAAACGATGCCCACACTCTTCCTCAAGAGCATTAGAGAGATCCAATATCTCATCGGCATAGTCACAACTATGACCTTCCATCTTAGAGATGGTTTCTTCATGAGCCTCGATCATGTCATTGGCCTCAAAAAGTTGTTCCAAGAGAGCAACAAAGTGCTTCTTGGATTTTCCCTTGAGCTTACTCATAAAAGACTCAAATTCATTCACTTCCTCATTAGACCCATCATGTTCATCAATGCAATCCTCCAAGGAGGGATTAGTAATGATGGTGGTTTTGATGTTGGGGGTTACCTTGTTGGAAGCTTTAGCCATGAGGCACTTGGCGGTGATGTTCTCGTTGGGTGAATCAAGAGAGACACCAGAGGAGTGGTAGCAATGGCAACGGATGCCATGGCCATTGCTTCTCCATTTTCATCATCATCGTCATCCTCATGGTATTCTTCTTGAATCACCAACCCACGAGTAGGAGTCTTCTTGATGAAGTTGTTCTTGTTGGGGAAGGACTTGGCTTTGTCTTTTCGGATGAACTTGCCACCATTGTCTTCCCGCTTCTCGTAAGGACAATCCGCAACAAAATGGATCACATTGCCACAGTTGAAGCAAGTTCTAACTCGTTGCTTGCCCTTGAAGCAACTTGAGTTGTTCTTGTTGAAGTTGGGTCTTGTATTCTTCTTGCTCCAAAATTGTCTTGAAGCAAGAGCCATGTGCTCATGATAATCATATTTGGTGTCTTCGGGGTTACTCTCCTCATCTTCCTCTTCTTCCTCTTCTTCCACACTAACCTTGGCCTTTAAAGCAAGGTTGGGCTTCCTTGCCCTTTGAGAACGGAGCACCGCATTGTCGGCGGTCTTGTTAAATATGCTCATTGCAACGAACTCATCCAACACTTCACTTGAGGTCATGGAGTGAAAGTCCGGTCTTTGACGAATGACGGAGGACATGGCCTTGTTGTAGGGCATCATGGCCTTGAGGAACTTGCGCTTGATCCAATTGTCATCCGTGTCCTCGCTCCCATGATCTCGGAGTGAGACCGCGAGTTTGATCACTCTTTGAAAGAGCTCACGAGGTTCTTCATCTTCTTTCATTGCAAACTCATCGGCTTCATCTTGTACCACTTCATAGTTGGAGCGTTGAATGCTAGCACTTCCTCGATAGAGAGACACAACGCATTGCCATGCGTTTTGGACATGGCATGAGGTCGAAGATGAGGGAGATCTTCGGGAAGGATTGCATCTTAAATGATGAAGAGAGCACTCTCATTGAATTGATTATCCACCACTTCTCTCGGGGTGAAGTTGCTTCGGTCATGTGGATAGAAACCTTCTTCAATGATTCTCCAAAGGTTAGTATTCACATGATTTAAATGACGCTTGAAGCAATACACCCAAGAATAAAAATCCTCATTTTTCACAATCTTAGGAGGAGGACCGGCATGATTTAAATGAGTAGAGGGAATCGGTCCTCCATAAATTGGAGGTTCCACATGGGCAAAGATGCCGGTGCCATTTCTACCACTATTAGAAGGACCCTTCTCACTATTAGCTTCCCCCTTGTCGGAGTTAGGATCCGTCACCTTGTTAGCGGGATCACCCACTTTCAACGGCGAGGTAGGTAGTTTAAGTCCTTCTAAGAATTTATTAAACATGCTTTCAACCGTGGTTGTCATCGAGGTTTTCAATGTGTCCAAGGCCACATTGAATTCCTCACGGGACACCGCGGTTTCCCCATTACCCGTAGACGAGATCGGATTCACACCGGAGTGCTCCTCCTCCCCACTGTCTACGGTGTCAACCATACTCTTCGGACGGCAAATTCCTTAATAAGGAGACGAGGCTCTGATACCAATTGAAAGGATCAATATAGTTGACTAGAGGGGGGGTGAATAGGCAACTAACAATTTTTAGCTTTTCTTTACCAAATTAAACTTTGCATCAAAGTAGGTTGTCTAGATATGCGACTAGGTGGGCAACCTATATGATGCAACAACAACAAGCACACAAGCAAGCAAGGGATATAACACAAATAAGCTTGCACAAGTAAATGCACGAGATGACCAAGAGTGGAGACGGTGAAGACGAGGATGTGTTACCGAAGTTCCTTCCTTTTGAGGGGAAGTACGTCTCTGTTGGAGCGGTGTGGAGGCACAATGCTTCCCAAGAAGCCACTAGGGCCACCATATTCTCCTCACGCCCTCACACAATGCGAGATGCCGTGATTCCACTATTGGTGCCCTTGAACCTTTATAAACAAGGTTGGGGCTATCTCCACAACTTAATTGGAGGCTCCCAACGATACCACGAAGCTTCACCACAATGGATTGTGGCTCCGAGGATACCTCTTCCGTCTAGGGTGTCAAACACCAAGAGTAACAAGTTGATGATTTTGTAGAAGCCGGGGAACACAAATCGGTTTGGTGGAAGTGTAGATCGGGGGATCCTCCTCATATTCTCAAGGTATTCTGAAGTTTTGGTGGTTGAGGAGGGAGATCTCAAGCTTTTGGTGATTTGGGAATGGAGGAGCAAAGCTTGGGCAAAGGTTAGGGTTGGGAGGAAGAAGAACGGGGTATAAATACCCCCCAAGAGATTTCTGCCCGTTGAGCAGCCGCCGCCCCGGGTACCCGGAATAAAGGGGTCCGGGCCCCCGGACAAGATCAGAGAAGTCCGGGCACCCGGGGGGTCAGGGCCCCGGGCACCCGGAGTGAACAGAGAGACGGCGGGCCAGGAGGCCGGGCACCCGGGGGCCCCAACCCCAGGCACCCACACTGGTCAGGGAGGGAAGGCGCCGGGACAAAAGAGGACCGGGCACCCGGGGGCCCCAACCCCGGGCACCCGCACCGAACAGGAAGGAGGGGGGCGCCGGGCAAAGGGGTGGCCGGGCACCCGCACCGACTAGGTAGGAGGGGCGCCGGGCAAAGGGGTGGCCGGGCACCCGGGGGCCCCAACCCCGGGCACCCGCACCGACCAGGGAGGGGAGGTGCCGGACAAAGGGAGGGGCCGGGCACCCGCACCAAGCAGAGAGGGGCCAGGATGATGAGGCGAAGGGGCCAGGCATCCGCACGAATCAGAGAAGAGAACAAGACGGTGGAGGAGAGAAGGAGAATGCCCCGGCACATGAAGACACTCACGATAATGCTCGTAACGGATAACAAGGAAGAAAGAGAGAAGATTTAGTTCCCCAATTCCAAGGTCATAGCAACCCCTCTTGGTAGTACGGATGTTCCTATGACTCAAAAAGAAACCGAAAACTTCTTGAGCCAACATAGAACACCGTCTTCTGTCACTTTGGACTTGATAGGGTTACCGACGCCTGGCGACGCTCAAGAGGCAATAATGTCCTAAAATAAACCTGACAACCGACATTAGTCCTCGTGAATCATATTGGGATCAATCATCAAAACGTAATTGAGTGACAATTGCACTTTCAGCTGACCCAGCTGTAGGCCCACAAGAATTTGAGGACCCTAGTAGGCCGGCCCATTAACTGGTTGCCATGTTTTGGGCCAAATGCCGGCCCATATTTGATCTGGTCCATTAATGGCCTGCCACGTTCCGGGCCTAATAGTTGCCCTTATAAGATCCGGCCCATTAAAAGCCTACCACGTTCTGGGCCAAATTACAGCCCAGATCAGGTCCGGCCCTTTAAGAGGCTATGCGCTGAATTATGGCCCATATCAGATTCGGCCCGTCAATTGGACACTATGCTTTTGGGCCCACTTCCTAAAGGCCCACTTAGTAATTCGGCCTGATATTAGTTTTGGCCTCTTAAGGGCCCGTTTAACATTTCGGCCCTATATTAATTTCGGCTTGTTAAATGTCCGTCATATAGTTGGGCCTAACTACGACCCGGTTTGCATCCGGCCTGCTCGCAGCCGATATCTAATTGGGCCAAACAAGGATCGAGACAATTTTGGCCTGTTAAAAGCCCGTGATTTGATTCGCACAATCATGGGCTGGGGTTCATTTCGGGTTGCTGCCGGCCCGTTAGCTATTCGGCATGTTTCAGGCCCAACCTACATCCTGATTGCATGACGGCCCAATTATGTACCGTAATTTTACGGTTTGGCCGGTTTACTACGAAGACAGCATATATATACAGTAAAATAACTGCCGCATCGTGAATAAGAAAAAACCTAGACTATACAATAAAGAAATTACAGCATATTACATCCACTGGGCATCAAAGTTCGCCACTATGATAATAAAGCACAAGCAGACAGCAGATTACATACACTGGGCATCAAAGATCGCCACCAGTGCAAATAAACACGCTGACAAAATAATATACAAAACCAATAGCACTTCAATAGAGTTCAAGAAAGGTTAGCCCTGCTGGGGAGCTGCAGCGCAAGCAGCTGAGCAAGATGATGAGACTGCGCTTGTTCAACACTTAAATCTTCCTCACTCTAAAAGATAAACAAGCAGACAGATGACAGGTTTTGCACATAAAAGTATCAGTGACAATTCATCACATTTCTTACTGACGAATAAAGTGACACAGTTTAAAATTGCATTAACACAATATGGTATTGTTCAGGTCAAGACATGGCAGGAAATGATATTGTGAAGGAGTTGGCAGCTTCACGACACCACTGGATTACAGATCAAGAACTCATAAGTATCAATGGTTAGTGTGCTGTCAATTTATCCCATTTCAGATTGGCAAATAAAGAGACGGTTTAAATAATACTCCCTCCATCCGGAATTACTTGTCATCAAAATGGATGTGTCTAGAACTAAAATACATCTAGATACATCCATTTCAATGACAAGTATTTTCGAACGGAGGGAGTAGTAGAATGATATGACATTGTTCATAGTTAAGACATTGCAGAATATGACATTGTGCTGTAGTGGGTAGATTCACCACACCACTGGATTACGGATGAAGAACAGAAGCATACATGCAGTGCAAAAGAAGATCACTTGCTCTGTATAGTTTAATTTACATGGTATGAATAAGGAACTTGGTTGTACAACTGAAAACTTAAATTGAGAAAGGACAAACTTTTGTTTATGAACTACATAATAAACTTTAAACATGCAATTTGATGCAAACACCAAAAATAAACAGCTGTTGCAGTCATGCCTAACCAAATATATACAACAAAGTTTGAAGGCTTGAGATGGACAAACTTACATTATTGGTGAAGACAGGCTCTATAAAGGCCTTGTCCAAGCTGATGGGGGGGGGGGAATTCAAGAAGTTTACCACAAAATCTTCTTCATAAGCATTTCCTTTATTCTACATTTTGTTAAGAGTAAATATAGATGTGATAATATACGAAAAAATGGAGAATATTTAAGATAAGATGAAGAGTGATGCTACATAACCAAGTAGCTATAAATGTAAGTGCAGCGATACAGGCAAAAGGTACAGCCAATAGCAATGCACAGCTAAACTTCTTCAGTACCAACCTTATGTTAAGAGTAAATATAGATCTGATGTGTAAAAAATGGAGGGCAAAGGAAAATAAGCTGCAGAGTGATGATACATGAACAACTACCTGTCATTATACGTACACTGATAAAGGACAGCATGTACTTACAAGAACAATGCAGAGTAAAAAACATTGGCATTGGATATATTCTACACTAATGTAACCATTCATACAAATCAGATAATTTGGAGTGAACAATTGATAAGCAAGCTATCATGCATACTGCTGTCACATAATGAACCAGGTATGTATGCAAGTACAGTGATATAGGACAACAGGTACTAACAAGAGCAAAGCAGCGGGTAGCATATTTGCGATATCATGTCGTTCTTTTCAAACCGGAATTCTTCTTCGAGTAGATTTCCTATAAAAAAAGATCCGTAAGGCACATGCGGGAAAGTAGAAGTTCAAATTGTCATGTGATTTCATAGACAGTACCTCATCCTGGGAACGAGACAAGTGCATAACAAGGTTTTTCCATTCAATGTCTTCTAAATTTAGCACAAGAGACCTCACCAGAAATTTGTTTATAGACTTGCCACCAAAGTGTGATTTCCTCAGGTAACACCGATACTGCTGCAATGCTTCCTTGAAAAGCACAAGCAAGTTTTGCTCGTCATGACTATCTAGATTCACCCTCGCCTAGTTACAGCAATGTAATGTAAATCATTGATGTGTTCAATCAGCAGAAAACAGGAAAATAATAACCATGAATAATAGAACTTACACGTAAGTTGGACAGGAAGATGTGAAAATGGTGTTTGTCTTCACAATAATCTTCCCATGATGGGAATATATGAACGTAGTCCCTAACAACATTGAAAGCATTATCTTTTAAACTGGGAATAAATGGAATGGGGTTCCAAGATAATGGATGGGCATGGCATCTCAACATATAAGATGAGTAAACTAAGCAGATGGCGGTGCAACAAAGTAGAAGAAATGCAAGACAACATATGCAAGATACCCGCAATCAATAAAACATTGCCAAATTAGAATAGGCACCTTGATGGGTGAACAGGAGAGGCCATCTGCCTTTGACTCCTAGAGGTTAGAATAGTCATTAGGATCATATTCTGAACAAGAGTCAACGGGTGGGGAGCGTATGAGTTTCATTGCATCCAGAATGGCACTCAATGCCTTGGTGTCAATTTTGTAAGTCAATGCAGTGTTTGGCTTCAAGAGTGGATTGCTGCTAGTGCGACACAAAGCAGCTACACAGATCATAGTGTAGATATAATGGGAAAACCTTAAGCATCAGAGTAAAATCAGCAAAGTGGAACTTGCTAGAATATATGTGCTAGTATTGCCGGTACGGCTAGAAAGGCTTCGATACCAGCTCTCTTCAAGTGAAGGTGCGGTACTGTTAATATTAGTGTAACTCTTAAAGGCGACACAGCTCCACGCATTTCCTTTCTATTCTTATAGGATTCAAGTGGGCAGGCCACTACAAATCCTATTCCTATGTTTACAAGATCCTACGAATCAAAGAGGCTCAAAGTGTCCATCACAACCGACCGTATAGACCTTTACACTGGAAATGTCCCTTCTCATCTTCAGTACAAGGAACATACTGTACTACTAGCATACTCCCTCTGTTCCAAAATATAAGTCTTGGTAGAGATTTCCACTATGGATCACATACAGATGTATCCAGATACATTTTAGAGTGTAGATTCACTCATTTTGCTCCATATGTAGTCCATGGTGGAATCTATACAAAGACTTGTATTTAGGAACGGAGAGAGTACATATTAAAGAAGAACGGAAGAGGAACATGGTAAAGAAGAGCAAGCAGATTTTGGATAATAAAATGTTGGTTGCGCAGTGCCACACATGATGAACCCGAGCGCATTAAGAATGCAACTCCTAGATGTCTCTCGACCATTTCAGGCGGTTGGAAGAAGATCCTACGTCTCCTAACCCTTCTTCTTCCTCGTCTCTGATTCTTCCCATACAGAACACCGCACGGGCCGCCAGCCGGACCACCGGCCCCCACCGCCTGTGTTCCTCTGCCACCCCCACCCCCACCCGCGTCGAGTTTTCTTCGTTCGGCGAGGCCCCACAACCACCCGAGCCCCTTGGATTGCACCAGCGAACTCCGGCGAGCTCTGAAAAATCGACTGACCCAATTTTGAAATTTACTCTACTGTGATTTAACTAGTGTGGAATATCAAAGGGGAAAACCATAAGCATTGGGAGTATAGAGTTGAGCGTGCCATGGCAGATCTGAAGGTGCAAACCGGACAAAGGAAACTTTGCAACCAAGACAAGAAATTAGAGTAAAGCAGTGGCGATCTATTTTCTTGCTGTGATAAATAAGTTGAGCAGATACGAAAGTGTACCGCCTCTCGTGCGGCGCCGTGTACGCATCTGCTGGGAATTTGACGGTGCTGCAGTAGCGATGGCTGTCAACGGCGTGGAAGCAGATCTAGGAGGGTAGACGGTGGCGGCGGGGCGTGGTGGATGAGACGGTCGTAGGAGCGGCGCCGGCAAGGTGGACGACGTCGGGGATGAAGCTAGAGGACGGGATGCAAGGATCATGGTCCGAAGGCGTGGATGAGAGAGGTCAATCTCTTGTAATGGACGGCGGCGTCGGCGTATCAGCTCCGGCATGGTGGAGGAGGGCGGCGGTGGATGGGGTGGCGGACGGCGGCGGACGGAGGAGGGTGGGGTGGAGAGGGTGTTTTGGCACCCACGGAGTACGAATTGGGAAAAGGAAGGTAGAGAGGAATGGGGAAACCATGTATTCAGGGTGCGCTTGTCTCAAATGCGAGGAAATTTACAAACTTAGCCCCCGTTTCAAATTTCTACTACATCAGAGCAACATTAGTCGGTTGGGGATAGGACGGTAATCTCGCATACACCAAATATTTGCCGACGAGAGTTTGTTTTTGGCGCCCACCGTGTATGAATCCGGTTGAGAGGTGGTTACGTCACGTTTGGGTGAAATTACGAACCTACCCCTATCGAAACCTATGGAAATCCAGCAGATAGGCTTTGCGTGGCAGGGATAGGCAGTAGTGATTTCCATCTCGCAGATTTTTGTTTCGGGCGGTTACTGCGACTTTCCCCGCTTCATTCAAATTTTGCAGACTGCACGTTTACCGTGCCAACTCAATTCAAATCCCGTTTGTATTCTACTATTTTTTTTCGGGCGGGATCCATTTTCAATTGGAATTACATTCTATATACATCATTTTTTATATATACTTTCAGAAGCACAACAAAGAATTCTTCTGCTTTATATGTATAATATGATTTAAAAATACAACGATCTCGAAATCTTAAGGTTGAATTCGAAAAAAATTAACCAAATTATGTTCTACTAAAATGTATGGATCAGTAATATCTACATATTAAATAACATAGTGTGCATGAATTCATATGAGTATGCATGTTTGATAGATAAATTTTGGTTCGAGTATGGATTACATGTATCATCATCTCGAATTCAAATATTTGAATCCCTTTTTTGTTCACTCCTTTCACGCCCATCTCTCTCGCATGCATGCTCCTTCAGGTAGCTATCACTCTCTTTTCTCCAGCTCACCCGCACGCTCACTTCATGTTTCTCCTATCCTCGCAAACATGGTCTCTCGATGTCTCCCTTGAGAAGTGTCACACTCTCCCTGTCATTATACATTACACGGTTTTCATTATCTCTCATGTCTCTACTATTCTCTGGTATCACTTGGTACCTAAGATTTCTTTTTGACCACCACACACACAGTCTCCACTCGTCTTTCACTCTATCTTTCTATCTATGGGATTCTATCACACACCCTATATGTCTCTACATATGACTCATACCACTAAAATTACTCTCTGTCTCTCTCTCTCCTGTAGACACAACATTTGTTGCGGTCTCCTTTTCGTCTCCATCCCAAACTGACATTATTCATTTGTTTACCCATCAGACAACCCCGACTACCGTCTCCTCTCTCTCTCTCTCACAGACACACACACACAACTCCTGCTTCCACTCCCCTTCCCAGCTACCGTCTCTCTCTCTCTCACACACAAAACTCTAGCTTTCGCACCCCGACTCATATTTCTCTCACAAACATTTATCGACTAGCTAGCCTCTAGATAGGTTTATACACCCGCACACTCGTGCTTCCACCATCGCATACATGTCTCTCTCCCGCTCCTTGTATCTATGTAGCTTTTTCTTCTCTTCTTGAGACACGCCCTCTCGATCGTGCACACACACACTATCGCCTCATTTTAAGCTGATACCTATCGCACACACACTACTTGCGTCTTTGTCACACATGCACTCCGTCCTCCTCCACTCTCCCTCTCTCTCACATACACATGGGCTTTTTGCAACAACTAGCAAGATGCCCATGCGTTGCACGGAACATCAAGATGCATTCATATGAGTAGTTTATCTTGTGGGGGAAAAGGATGAACGAGGGAAGGCCTTATTTGCAAATGTGGGAGGGTGTGGGTATCTTTTTGCAAAACTGCCATAGTTTCCTTCCTATCCGTCAGATATAGATCAGACGACCTATATTGCAGGATGGCAGGCACACGATCATCACCGACAATGCTTTTTATAAGAGTAGGGATAAAAAATAGAGTTGGTGATGATGGTGGGCCTGCCATCCTACAATGTAGGTCGTCTGATTTATATCCGACGGATAGGAAGGAAAATATGGCAATTTACCCACACTCTTCACCACATTTGCAGATAAGGCCTTCGCTCGTTCATCCTTTTCTCCCACAAGATCTTGATGTTCAATGCAACGCACGGGCATCTTGCTAGTAAGAGTAGAAATTAGACATATACCACTTCTCGAATCTTGAAACCAACAACATTCCTCCCTTATCTCATGAAAACCGCCAAAGGAATATATTTTGAGTGAAATATAACATATTTTTAGTGATATAATTTCAAAACTAGACTTTTTTTCTCTGGCATCGGTGAATATGTATTAATCTACTATGATCGTGTGGCAACGCATTGGCACATTGTGTAACGCCCCGGATTCGTTGCGCCAGGTGTCTGCCAGTTATTCGCCATCGTTGCCATGTCATTTGCTTGCATATTGCATTTTGCCATGTCATCATCTGCATTTCATCTGCATGTTTTTCAAAACTTGCATCCGTTCGGGTTCCGCCGGTTCTCTCCGTTGTCCGTTCCGAGTCCGGACACACTCGCATGCGCCCGCGGCACCTCCGAAATATTATTTTATAAGCGGCATAAAAATGTTCTCGGAATGGGTTGGAACTTGGTGTGCGGTCTTATTATAGTGTAGACAGACCGCCTGCCAAGTTTCGTCGCATTCGGAGTCCATTTGATAGCCCAACCGTTAAACCTACAACCACAATATAGCCGGTCTATCGTCGGACGTTTTCTGTCTCCGGAAACAGTTGCCGGGCTGCACTTCCCTTCTCTCCCCTCATCCCAAACCTCTCTCTCACAACCCACAAGGTCCAACCTACCCCTCCTCGCGTCCGGTGCCGTCAGATCGAGATCCGAGGATCCGAAACCCCTCCAAAATCCCCCTAACCCTAGCACTTACCCTATATAAACACCCCTCCTTCCTAAATTGGGCAACCCTAGCCCCCAGCCTCCCCTAACCTCCCGCAGCCGCCACCTCCCACTTTCTCCTCGTTTTCCGCGCCGGCCCATCCCGCCTCCGCTACTTGGCACCGCCGCCACCGCGCCCGGACCAACCACCGCGCGCCACCTCGCCCCGCCAGCGCCCTCCGGCCTCTCCCACGTCGCCACGCGGCCTCCCAGCGCCCCCTGGCAGTTCCCCTCGCCGCAGCCCGCCTAGGCCCGGGGAGGGCCCGCCAAGCCCGCCGGGGGCCCGGATCCCGCAGCCGCAGGGCGCCCGAGCCGCCCGAAGCCTCCCGCTCGATCCAGCTTGGGATCGGGGGAGCGCCGCTGTCCTCCCGCGCCTCGACCCCGCCGCCTGTACCTCGCCGCCGGAGTGCACCTCCGTCGCCCCACCGTCCGCCGGATCCCAGGACGCCGCCCTCACCGTCTCCTCCTTCCTCCCCGTCTCACCTTCTCTCTCTCACTCGTGGCCATGGCCGCCGTTTCCTCTCGCAGGAACCGCGCCGCCAAAGCTCCTCGTCACCGGGAACCGCGTCCCCGACAGCCGGCGCTCGCTAGATCTGGCGTCCCTGCCCAGGATCCGCCTCCTCCACCGCCTACTCTCCGGTCCTCGTCGAGCCGTTGCCTTTGCCGGCGACCTCGCCAGAAGCCGCGTCCCTGCCGCCGCGCCTCACGTTGACCGCTGTGTCCGCCCGCGTGGGCCCCATGTCGGCTAGCCCAGCCACGACGCTACTCCGGCCCAGGCCCAGCTGCGGACAGTAGCTAGGCCCAACCCCCCTCTGCTTCTTGGGGCGAGCCCGTGGTGAGAACACCCCAAATCTCGCCCCGGTAGCATTTTAGTTATCCCGCGCTCGTCCTTTGTTTTTCCATAAACTGCTAAGTCCCGAAATATTTTGACATTATCATGCCATGTTCATCGCATCATATCTCTGCATCCGTAGCTCCGTTTTGTGCGTGTAATATGTCAAATTGTTCGTCTCAATGAGTACTTCATTTCATTCCATTGCATCATATTCATTTCAGCTCATCTTGATGCCTGAATCATTGTTGCAAGAGTGCTTCGTGATGTTGTCTGCTGTCTGTTTACAGAACATGCACTTTTGTCATTTTTGCCATAATTGATGTGTGCATCCTATGAGGTTGATGTCTACATGTGTTTTGAACTATGCCATGTCTTCTTTACAGAGGTGCTTACCATGTATTTTTGTGATCAATGTGGTGACTAGCACAAGTATGCAAACAAGGCTTCGTGATATTGCTGATTTTAGTCCCTGTTCTGTTATTATTTTTATGCCATGTAAACTTGATGCTACAGAGAGATCCATGCATATTTTGAGATACTTCAGTAAGGATGTTTTGAACATATGGTTTTTCTCTATCCATTCATGCCCCTGGTTACAATTATGGAGTAGTCTAGCATGTCATTTTCGTGCTCTACTTTTGCTTCAAAATGTTTTCTGGCAGATTGTTTACATGTTATTCAATTTTGCCAAGGTTGTTGTAGTTGATCCGTGTATGCTATGATGTTGTTTTTTCCATGTATAACTTCTATGCCATGTCTTGTTGATGGATGTATGCTTAGTTTATCATGAAATGCTCTGTAGTGAGTGCATTAAGCTCACGAAGATGCCTTCGTAATTCTGTCAATGCCATGCTCTGTTTGCTGAATCTGTTAACGAAACTTGCTATGTTTACATGGGTGCCATCATTTCTTCTGATCCTTTTTGGCTTATGGTCAGTAAAGGACTCTTGTTCTATGCATTTATTAGATTCATGCCATGCCTTTGTTTGCCATGATAAGTTCCTGTAACATGTTGTTTGATAGCTCTAAACATTGCAACCTGATGTTATTTTCTGCAAAGTCTGAATTGTTATTACTTGCAATCTTACCATGTGTGTTTGAGCATGTTCTAGTGATTTCTGAAGATAGCTCAGTGTTCATGTTTTGTTATGCTTTACCTGTACATCATGCCCATGCCTTTTTTTTTCTTGTTAAGCTGCTGTAGCATGTTGTTTTGAGGCTTGCAATATGCCTAGTTGCTGTTTTGGACAGCTTGTCCTTTAAACTTGTATAGAGTGCATGTGTTGAACCGTTACTCCGTTTTGAGTGTGCTCTATATGAAACTTGCTTGCTTTTGCATGTAGTTTCATATTATCATGTTTCATCCTTGGCTTGAGGTGTTTGCTTGATGTTTGGATGCATTTTGCATCAATGCCATGTTTAACTTGTTTTGCTCATATCTTCTAGGCCGTAGCACCGAATTAAATGAACTTTATATGTAACTTGACTAGAATCTCGTGTAGATCATCTTGGTGCATCTTAACTTGCTTCTTAACAACTTGAACATAAGGTTTATTCAGATCTGGACCATTTTCGAAATTTGCATATGAGTACTTACCGGAATTGTTATATGTTGTTCCCGGCCTCATTTAAACTTGCCTTGATGTGTTGCTCTTGTTTGCATCATCTCTTGCCATGAGTAGCTTCATGTAGCTTTGTCATGCATCATGCTTGGGTGTGCATCATGCCTTGTTCATGTGTGGTGTGTTTACTATGTTGTGTGCTTCTTCTCGATAGTTCCCGTATCGTTGCGATCGTGAGGATTCGTTCATCTACGCTTGGTTCGTCTTCGTGGCTTCATCCATTCGTCTTCTTCATGGATTCGTTCTTCTTCCTTGCGGGATTTCAGGCAAGATGACCGCTACCCTGCATCTCACTACTATCATTGTTATGCTAGTTGCTTCGTTCTATCGCTATGCTGCGTTACCTATCTTTTGCTCATCAAGCCTCCCAAATTGCCATGAACCTCTAACCTTTGACACCCTTCCTAGAAAACCATTGCTTGGCAATGTTACCACTTTGCTCAGCCCTCTTATAGCGTTGCTAGTTGCAGGTGAAGTTGAAGATTGCTCCATGGTGGACAGGATTTTGGTTGGGATATCATAATATCTCTTATATTATTATTGATGCATCTATATATTTGGTAAAGGGTGGAAGGCTCGGCCTTATGCCTGGTGTTTTGTTCCACTCTTGCTGCCCTAGTTTCCGACGTACCAGTGTTATGTTCCTGGATTTTGCGTTCCTTACGCGGTCGGGTGATTTATGGGACCCCCTTGACAGTTCGCTTTGAATAAAACTCCTCCAGCAAGGCCCAACCTTGGTTTTATCATTTGCCTCACCACCACCTACATTTCCCTTGGGAGTAATTAACCCGAGGGTCATCTTTATTATAGGCCCCCCCCCCGGGCCAGTGCTTGTCTAAGTGTTGGTCCGAACCAGAGCCACTTGCAGTGCCACCTCGGGGAAACTTGAGGGTTGGTTTTAGTTGTACGTAGTGTTCATCCGGTGTTGCCCTGAGAACGAGATATGTGCAGCTCCTATTGGGATTGTCGGCGCATCGGGCGGTCTTGCTGGTCTTGTTTTACCATTATTAAAATGTCTTGTAAACCGGGATTCCGAGTCTGATCGTGTCTTCCTGGGAGAAGGAATATCCTTCGTTGATCGCGAGAGCTTATCATGGGCTAAGTTGGGACACCCCTGCAGGGTATAATCTTTTTCGGAAGCCGTGCCTACGGTTATAGGCAGATGGGAATTTGTTAATGTCTGGTTGTAGATAACTTGACACCAGATCCGAATTAAAACGCATCAACCGCGTGTGTAGCCGTGATGGTCTCTTTTCGGCGGAGTCCGGGAAGTGAACAGGGTTTCTGGGTTATGATTGACGTAAGTAGGAGTTCAGGATCACCTCTTGATCATTGCTAGCTTCATGACTGTTCCTTTTGTTCTCTTCTCGCTCTTATTTGTGTATGTTAGCCACCATATATGCTTAGTCGCTATTGCAACCTCACCACTTTACCCCTTCCTTTCCCATTAAGCTTTGCTAGTCTTGATACCCATGGTAATGGGATTGCTGAGTCCTCGTGGCTCACAGATTACTACAACAACAGTTGCAGGTACAGGTTATTCGATGATCATGACGCGAGAGCGATGTTTCCTTGTGTGGAGTTCTTCTTATGCTTCTTCTTCGATCAGGGGATAGGTTCCAGGTCGGCAGCCTGGGCTAGCAGGGTGGATGTCGTTTGAGTTTCTGTTTGTGATTCATCCGTAGTCGAATGATGCTCTGATGTATTGGATGTTGTATTCGTGTGGCATTGTATGCCTCTTGTATGCATCCCCATCTTTTATGTAATGTTGATGTAATGATATCCACCTTGCAAAAGCATTTCAATATGCGGGTCTATCCTTGGTGGAACCTTCGAGTTCCTTTTGGATAGGGTCGCATATTGGGCATGACAAGTTGTATCAGAGCCTCGGCCGACCCTAGGAGCCCCCTTGATTGATCGTGTAGTTCAGCCATTGTTGAGTCTAGAAGAAAATTGTTTTTGGAGTCTAGTTATATCAGAGAGTAGGAATTATTTTTACTCCTTAGCCCCTTCGTCGCTCTGGTGAGGAATCTTTACATAGGTGTTTTGAATTACTCCTCTTCCTCTTCAAATTTTTCTTGAGGATCACGCAATTGGTTTTCCGATCGTTGGCTCTCAGCTCTTTTCACCCGGTGCATTTCTCGTCAAGTTGACTCGAGCCTCTTCATCTTTGCGTTCAATCCTCAGTTGTTTTCTTTTCCCACCCGCCCACCCTTCTTCTTCTCGGAACCTGAGTCCGTTATCGAGTATCCATCCTATTCGTGCAAAGTCTTTGCTTTCTCACCTCAATGATTTCAACCAGTGTTTCCTCTTCAAGGGATTCGTCGATTTCCCCTTCCAAGTTGCATTTGTTTTCCCGCCCTCCCACCTTTTTTCTTCCCAGAGCCTGAATCTCTTTCGAGCATCAATTTCATTCGTACGGAGCCTCTTCAGTCTTCCCTCAATCCTATCAACCGGTGAATTCTCTTTTGTTTGTGATTCTTCATCCCTTTCTTTTGCCGGTGCACTCAATTCAAGTTTTTCGGTAGTGATTATATTCTTTTCCGTAGCTCAAGTGTTTTCCCTGCTCGTTCGCCTCTCGCCAGTTCATCCTTCCGGAGTGCTCTAGACATCTTTGGAGATTCGTGTGTGTTCCAATTAATTCGAGGTTGTCACCTCATTCAAATATTTCAATTGTTCCGGTGCATCATCTATCTCGTCAACAATCCTTCTCAACGGTGTTTTTTTTAGTGGGCCCTAACCCATAGGTCTTTTTCCAGGATCTTACCTGACTCTTCTAATTATTCCTCGGAGTTATTCCTAATTCTTTTCAAAGGGTGACGTAAGAATGGATTCCATCAGTCACAGGCCTAACCCTAGATCGCTTTCAAATTCTTTTCATTGTTGGCTCAACCCCTTCGCTTTTCATTCTCCCGGAGTATCTCAGTAATTTTGGTGGCGTTTCTCGTCGTCAGTTGAAGATTAAAGAAGAGATTTTCCTTTAAATCTTGCCCATTCTCTCAAAGATTCGTGGTTCTAACTTCATGTTATCCTCTCGAATTATTCCATTTGTCAGATATTCTTTTCATCCATCCGGAGTATGTCAGAAGTTGTTTTCCCGTTTCTTTTCACCGGAGGCCATCATTCCAGTTATCATTGTTTATTTATCCCGGTGCTTCGTTCAAGTGTTCTTTAATCAGCTCATGATCTCTTTGTTCTTTTGCATCGTAATCCCCTCTAGCTTATTTGTTCTTCAAATTCTTCCAGGTGATTAAGTCTCTTTCATCAGTCATTTTCGAATTCTAACGGTGGTTCATTCAAGATTCTTTTTCCTTGATTATCATTTTTAATTCATTCGTTTCTTTTCAATCCTACCGGTGGTTCATGAAGACCTTCTCAAGTTCGCGATATGCCATTGCTCAATCCTTTTCAAGAAGAATAAGTAATATGCAAAATCCATTGCTTGTCATCAATTTAATTTGATGAAGGATAAGCATACAATAAATCTTATTCTTATTTCCTCCAAGTGATTAAACCTTTTCTTTGGAATTTGTTCTTGGCGAATAAATTCTAGTTCCAAGTGTTATCCATCTTTTCTTCTCTGGGGTTCAAATTTCCTCGGTCATTTCATCGGAACCCTCATCTAAATCATCGCAAGGCTCATCTTATTCTTTTATCCTTCATTCTATCTCATCACCCTTTTTGTCAACAGAGTTCTTCATGGTGGTTCTTCATGATTTAAATTCATTCTTCAAGAGTTCATCAAGATTTTGTTGGTGGAGTTCAAGTATCTTTTCTTCTCGCGTCTCGAAGCGCAAATAATTCTTCATATTCTTTTGAAGTGAAGTTTTGTATTTCTTCGTTCTTCTAAGCTTTCAAATCATTTCCGTTCGTGGCAGGTTATCACCTTATGACCTTGATATGTAACCTATAACACCACAACAAGCTTATTCTTTCATTGTTGATTTTCTCAACAACTCCGTTAAATCCTTCCTTCTAAGTTCATTTCATTCCATTCCGGAGGTATTCGTCAAGTGTCATTCCATCTTGTGAAGTTCGTGTTCCATTCTTTCCTTGTTCAACCGGAGTGCTGCCTAAATCCTTTCAGTCTTATTTGTTTCTTATCTCGTTCTAACCGGAGTGGTTTCATAGTCTATCTGATTCAGTGAGCTTTCGATTCTCGTCGTTCCTCTCTTCTTATCGAGTGCTCTCGATTCTTTGCTTCTTCTCTTGAGTTCTTGCTTCACCTCTTCCTTTTCCCTTCCGTCTCGGTCCTAAGATCTCGGGACGAGATCTCTTGTTAGTGGAGGAGTGTTGTAACGCCCCGGATTCATTGCGCCAGGTGTCTGCCAGTTATTTGCCGTCATTGCCATGTCATTTGCTTGCGTGTTGCATTTTGCCATGTCATCATCTGCATTTCATCTGCATGTTTTTCAAAACTTGCATCTGTTCGGGTTCCGCCGGTTCTCTCCGTTGTCCGTTCCAAGTCCAGACACACTCGCACGCGCCCGCGGCACCTCCGAAATATTATTTTGTAAGCGGCATAAAAATATTCTCGGAATGGGTTGGAACTTAGTGTGCGGTCTTATTATAGTGTAGACAGACCGCCTGCCAAGTTTCGTCGCATTCGGAGTCCATTTGATAGCCCAACCGTTAAACCTACAACCGCAATATAGCCGGTCTATCGTCGGACGTTTTCTGTCTCCGGAAACAGTTGTCGGGCTGCACTTCCCTTCTCTTCCCTCAGCCCAAACCTCTCTCTCACAACCCACAAGGTCCAACCTACCCCTCCTCGCGTCCGGTGCCGTCAGATCGAGATCCGAGGGTCCGAAACCCCTCCAAAATCCCCCTAACCCTAGCACTTACCCTATATAAACACCCCTCCTTCCTAAATTGGGCAACCCTAGCCCCTAGCCTCCCCTAACCTCCCGCAGCCGCCACCTCCCACTTTCTTCTCGTTTTCCGCTCCGGCCCATCCCGCCTCCGCCACTTGGCGCTACCGCCACCGCGCCCGGACCAACCAGCGTGCGCCACCTCACCCCGCCAGCGTAATCCGGCCTCTCCCGCGTCGCCACGCGGCCTCCCAGCGCCCCCTGACAGTTCCCCTCGCCGCAGCCCGCCCAGGCCCGGGGAGGGCCCGCCAAGCCCACCGGGGGCCCGGATCCCGCAGCCGCAGGGCGCCCGAGCCGCCCGAAGCCTCCCGCTCGATCCAGCTTGGGATCGCGGGAGCGCCGCCGTCCTCCAGCGCCTCGACCCCGCCGTCTGTACCTCGCCACCGGAGTGCACCTCCGTCGCCCCACCGTCCGCCGGATCCCAGGACGCCGCCCTCACCGTCTCCTCCTTCCTCCCCGTCTCACCTTCTCTCTCTCACTCGTGGCCATGGTCGCCATTTCCTCTCGCAGGAACCGCGCCACCAAAGCTCCTCGTCGCCGGGAACCGCGTCCCCGACAGCCGGTGCTCGCCGGATCTGGCGTCCCTGCCCCGGATCCGCCTCCTCCACCGCCTACCCTCCGGTCCTCGTCGAGCCGTCGCCTCTGCCGGCGACCTCGCCAGAAGCCGCGTCCCTGCCGCCGCGCCATGCGTTGACTGCTGCGTCCGCCCGCGTGGGCCCCACGTCGGCCAGCCCATCCACGACGCTACTCCGGCCCAGGCCCAGCTACGGACAGTAGCTAGGCCCAACCCCCCTCTGCTTCTTGGGCCGAGCCCATGGTGAGAACCCGCCAAATCCCGCCCCGGTCGCATTTTAGTTATCCCGCGCTCGTCCTTTGTTTTTCCATAAACTGCCAAGTCCCGAAATATTTTGACATTATCATGCCATGTTCATCGCATCATATCTCTGCATCCGTAGCTCCGTTTGTGCGTGTAATATGTCAAATTGTTCGTCTCAATGAGTACTTCATTTCATTCCATTGCATCATATTCATTTCAGCTCATCTTGATGCCTGAATCATCGTTGCAAGAGTGCTTCATGATGTTGTCTGCTGTCTGTTTATAGAACATGCACTTTTGTCATTTTTGCCATGATTGATGTGTGCATCCTATGAGGTTGATGTCTACATGTGTTTTGAACTATGTCATGTCTTCTTTACAGAGGTGCTTACCATGTATTTTTGTGATCAATGTGGTGACTAGCACAAGCATGCAAACTAGGCTTCGTGATATTGCTGATTTTAGTCCCTCTTCTGTTGTTATTTTTATGCCATGTAAACTTGATGCTACAGAGAGATCCATGCATATTTTGAGATACTTCAGTAAGGATGTTTTGAACATATGGTTTTTCTCTATCCATTCATGCCCCTCGTTACAATTATGGAGTAGTATAGCATGTCATTTTCGTGCTCTACTTTTGCTTCAAAATGTTTCCTGGCAGATTGTTTACATTTTATTCAATTTTGCCAAGGTTGTTGTAGTTGATCCGTGAATGCTATGATGTTGTTCTTGCCATGTATAGCTTCTATGACATGTCTTCTTAATGGATGTATGATTAGTTTATCATGAAATGCTCTGTAGTGAGTGCATCGAGCTCACGAAGATGCCTTCGTAATTCTGCCAATGACATGCTCTGTTTGCTGAATCTGTTAACGAAACTTGCTATGTTTACATGGGTGCCATCATTTCTTCTGATCCTTTTTGGCTTATGGTAAGTAAAGGACTCTTGTTCTCTGCATTTAGTAGATTCATGCCATGCCTTTGTTTGCCATGATAAGTTCCTGTAACATGTTGTTTGATAGCTCTAAACATTGCAACCTGATGTTATTTTCTGCAAAGTCTGAATTGTTATTACTTGCAATCTTACCATGTGTGTTTGAGCATGTTCTAGTGATTTCTGGAGATAGCTCAGTGTTCATGTTTTGTTATGCTTTACCTGTACATCATGCACATGCCTTTTGTTTTCTTGTTGAGCTGCTGTAGCATGTTGTTTTGAGGCTTGCAATATGCCTAGTTGCTGTTTTGGACAGCTTGTCCTTTAAACTTGTATAGAGTGCATGTGTTGAACCGTTGCTCCGTTTTGAGTGTGCTCTATATGAAACTTGCTTGATTTTGCATGTAGTTTCATATTATCATGTTGCATACTTGTTTTGAGGTGTTTGCTTGATGTTTGGATGCATTTTGCATCAATGCCATGTTTAACTTGTTTTGCTCATATCTTCTAGGCCGTAGCTCCGAATTAAATGAACTTTATATGTAACTTGACTAGAATCTCGTGTAGATCATCTTGGTGCATCTTAACTTGCTGCTTAACAACTTGAACATAAGCTTTATTCAGATCTGGACCATTTTCGAAATTTGCATATGAGGACTTACCAGAATTGTTATATGTTGTTCCCGGCCTCATTTAAACTTGCCTTGATGTGTTGCTCTTGTTTGCATCATCTCTTGCCATGAGTAGCTTCATGTAGCTTTGTCATGCATCATGCTTGGGTGTGCATCATGGCTTGTTCATGTGTGGTGTGTTTACTATGTTGTGTGCTTCTTCTCGATAATTCCCGTATCGTTGCGATTGTGAGGATTCGTTCATCTACGCTTGGTTCGTCTTCGTGGCTTCATCTGTTCGTCTTCTTCACGGATTAGTTCTTCTTCCTTGCGGGATTTCAGGCAAGATGACCGCTACCCTGGATCTCACTACTATCATTGGTATGCTAGTTGCTTCGTTCTATCGCTATGCTGTGTTACCTATCTTTTGCTCATCAAGACTCCCAAATTGCCATGAACCTCTAACCTTTGACACTCTTCCTAGCAAACCATTGCTTGGCTATGTTACCGCTTTGCTCAGCCCTCTTATAGCGTTGCTAGTTGCAGGTGAAGTTGAAGATTGCTCCATGGTGGACAGGATTTTGGTTGGGATATCACAATATCTCTTATATTATTATTAATGTATCTATATATTTGGTAAAGGGTGGAAGGCTCGGCCTTATGCCTGGTGTTTTGTTCCACTCTTGCCGCCCTAGTTTCCGACATACCGATGTTATGTTCCCGAATTTTGCGTTCCTTACGCGGTTAGGTGATTTATGGGACCCCCTTGACAGTTCACTTTGAATAAAACTCCTCCAGCAAGGCCCAACCTTGGTTTTACCATTTGCCTCACCACCACCTACATTTCCCTTGGGAGTAATTAACCCGAGGGTCATTGTTATTATAGCCCCCTCCGGGCCAGTGCTTGTCTAAGTGTTGGTCCGAACCAGAGCCACTTGCAGCGCCACCTCGGGGAAACTTGAGGGTTGGTTTTAGTTGTACGTAGTGTTCATCCGGTGTTGCCCTCAGAACGAGATATGTGCAGCTCCTATCGGGATTGTCGGTGCATCGGGCGGTCTTCCTGGGAGAAGGAATATCCTTCGTTGATCGCGAGAGCTTATCATGGGCTAAGTTGGGACACCCCTGCAGGGTATAATCTTTCGAAAGCCGTGCCTGCGGTTATAGGCAGATGGAAATTTGTTAATGTCCGGTTGTAGATAACTTGACACCAGATCCGAATTAAAACGCATCAACCGCATGTGTAGCCGTGATGGTCTCTTTTCGGCGGAGTCCGGGAAGTGAACACGGTTTCTGGGTTATGATTGACGTAAGTAGGAGTTCAGGATCACCTCTTGATCATTGCTAGCTTCATGACCATTCCTTTTGTTCTCTTCTCGCTCTTATTTGCGTATGTTAGCCACCATATATGCTTAGTCGCTGTTGCAACCTCACCACTTTACCCCTTCCTTTCCCATTAAGCTTTGCTAGTCTTGATACCCATGGTAATGGGATTGCTGAGTCCTCATGGCTCACAGATTACTACAACAACAGTTGTAGGTACAGGTTATGCGATGATCATGACGCGAGAGCGATGTTTCCTTGTTTGGAGTTCTTCTTCTCCTTCTTCTTCGATCAGGGGACAGGTTCCAGGTCGGCAGCCTGGGCTAGCAGGGTGGATGTTGTTTGAGTTTCTGTTTGTGATTCATCCGTAGTCGGATGATGCTCTGATGTATTGTGATGTTGTATTCGTGTGGCATTGTATGCCTCTTGTATGTATCCCCATCTTTTATGTAATGTTGATGTAATGATATCCACCTTGCAAAAGCGTTTCAATATGCGGGTCTATCCTTGGTGGGATCTTCGAGTTCCTTTTGGATAGGGTCGCATATTGGGCGTGACACATTGCTAGTAGTTATTATAATTTTTTGGACACCATACAAACGGTGGAGTACATATACGAAGAGAAGAGGCGCACGCACGCAGTCGGCCTCTCATTGTTTCGCACACATGAGTGTTATGTAAAGGCGACGTTAACAAATAAACCCTAAAACCCTAGGTGCACGATTGCTGCATTCGCGGGTACCGGGTACATGGTGGAGCACCTTTGTAGGAGTTGATGGTCGGGATCACACGTGAACAACTTGGAGCGCGGTGGCTTGCTAGTTTCCATAGATCGAGTAGCCACGTTTAAAATTTCTTTTTTTAGCGGGGTTAAGAGTTCCGATTTTCAATGGCATGTTATAAGTAGTAAGTAGTTTTCAGAACGATTGGTATGGAGCGAAAATGGAATTCATAGTACTACGTACCTCCTTGGCGTATGGTTGTATGGGTTTATGTTGCGAGATGTTGAAACTGGTAGTTCTAGGGCAAATACTATGATTTAGATTTAGATGTTGGTTTTCAGTAATCGGAAGGGGAAACCCTTCTTTGATTAAAAAAACTACTTCCTCCATTCTGGTTTACTAGTCCCCATCGTACTTTGGGTCAAAGTTTGTACATGAATTTGACTTGTAAAATGTGAATGGAAAACGAGATTTTGTTATATCGAAACAAAAAAGGACTTGAGGGAGTGTTTGCTCTGACACGGACGCGACCTCTCATAGCGCAGGCATTGAACCGGCGCGCCGGCCAAGAGGGCCGCACTCGCTGCAGGCCCGGCTGAGCACGCCTCCTCGCCACGTGCAACCAGCTTAAGACTGCCCCGCCTGCCTTCATTGAATCTGCGTGTGTGCCGGCAACACGTCCTTCCGTGAGCCGGCAGGCATTTTAGAACAGAAAAATGACTAAAATATAATTAATTTACGCATGGTCTTGACATGTTGTGCTCGCACTGGTAGCAGGAACTAGTAGAGGTTTTTCTTTATTTATAACTCTCCTCACATTTTTTTGGTTTTGATGTGAATCATGGTTGTGGACATTATGTATGAATGTGTAGATATCTGTGAACATGAGTTTGATGTGGAAGTTGAACTTGGAATGTCGGGCTTGCGCGTGAACGATACCATGTCCAATGCTTCGTCTGTTATTGTTTGGAAAGTAATTGCTGTTATTACATGACCCGAAAAAAAACATTTTGTGCCACATCAGTAGAAGCACAGACATCACAACAGGCATGCTGACTGGATAAACATTTGAACCTAGCTATTATGAAGGAAATTTTGTATTGACAATAGTTTTAGATAGCAGAAGACGCCTAGCCTGCTCTGCCTCTGCTAGCTTATTTCTGGCTTCTTCCATCTCTTCTTTGGCTGGGGTGAAGAGAGCATATGATTGCTCTTTTCGCTTCTTCAGGAACTCAACTACATTCTCAAGGGCTGCTGCACGCTTTCTTTCAGCCTTTACTAATGCCATGAGGACACGAACAGCTGACGACTCCACTTGGCTTGCGTGTAATCCAGCATCATCTGGGAATTTGCACCTTGTGTCTAATCCAGCATCATTAGGGAACTGGCACCTTGTGTGTAATCCAACCTCATTTTGGGAACATGATCTCGAGGTTGACCATACTTCCCTCCTCGCAGGAACTGCATCCTGACATGAAGTTATTTCTTTTTTAGATCAATACTCAGAGAAACCTAGATCCATTTAGTAGAAGCCAGATAAAGAGAACTCGGAGAAGTGAATTCAAAAGGAAAAGAAATATAAAAACAGACTACAAGGTGAGAAGACCCACTTCCTACATCAAGTTAAAAATGAAAGCATTAGGATGATTAAGACTCTTCTTATTACACATCGAAGAACACCACGCTTAAGAGAAACATAAACTACAACATATACACATCGAAGAACACGAGGCTAAACGAAAGTAATTGAAAGGGTGTTACTTACCAAAGCTCGTTTTACAAGTTCGGTGCAGCTCCGCTTTAACTTCCCACGCTCCTTGAAGATGTCCCGAATATCCCGTGTTTGGTCTTCATTGCTCCTCTGCATGTTCACACTCATGGTTTTAAAATCTCAACATGGCAAGAAAAATATTAGTAGTAATACTCGCGCATCTTGTGGGCAACATTAAAGCACTCGTCAGCCATGTTAGCGCATCTCCAACAGAATCGCAATGCGCGGCACTTTAAAAAAGCATTTACAGTGCTGAGATCGAGAAGTAGATACTAGAGAGTAGAGGATAGTTCTCAGCATAGATAGATAAAAAAAGATAATTCAACTACTCCTCGTTGTCCGACTCCTCCTCGGTGATGTCCTCCTCCGATGTCTGACTGTAGGCGTGAAGATACCGATCATCGTCGGATTCCCAGGGCGACGCTGCTCCTAGCCTCATGTCGAATTGAGCGTCCGCTTTTCGCCTACGCTTGTCCTTGCGATAGGCGGCTCGCTCCGCCCTCCTTTTATCCCTCTCCGCCCTCCTTTGTGCGTAGAACTCGCGCTCGTTGATGATGTCCTGCGGGAAGTGTTGGCGCCATAGCGCCATGGATTCCTCGTCCATCTCGGCGATGCCAAGACGGTGCTCCCGCCTCCGATTGTCGCGACGATCCTCGTCGGTGCTAAGACGCGGTAGAGGCACGAGCTCCTGCGCCCGCTCCCGCGTCGGCACGTTGGGGAACTTCAATGTTCTATGAGGCCACCGAAGGCACCACACCGCCGCGTCATACGCGCGGGCGGCCTCGTTGGCGGTGTCAAAATTGTCGAGGCCGAGGCGCATCCCGGGGAAACGGATCTCGGCGAAGAAGCCACCGGAGGGGCGCGCGCGGACGCCGCGGTATCCCCAAGTTTCCTGGCGATGCGACAGCATGGTGGCGTGGCGGCGGTGAGGCGAAATAGAGCGTGGAGAGAGCGGTGGCGAGGCACAGAGCGGTGGCAAGGCACAGAGCGGTGGGAGGGCATTGGATTTAATAAAGTGTCGGACGCCGCGCGCCAAAACTAGCGCACGCCCGGCCGCTTTTTCCCGCGTGCGCGCGATCCTTTCCCGACGTCTCTGCTATCTCTACTCTCTTCTCTACGATTATATTTTTTTATATTTTATATTTAATATTTATCTCTACTTCCTTTACTGTCTACTTTTTTTCTCTATACTTTTTTTTCTTGCAATATAGGCCGTTCGATTATATCTGACAGATAGGAAGGAAAACAAATGGGAATTTTGCAATAAGATACCCATACCCCTCTCCAGATTTGCAAATAAGGCCTTCCCTCATTCATCCTTTTCTCACACAAGATAAACTACTCATACAAATGCATCTTGATGCGTGCAACGCATGGGCATCTTTCTAGTTCTAAAATCTTTCCATCATTTTCCACACTACTGGTTGCAGATGAAAAACCTACCTAAGCACAGCACGATACAGGAGCGACGCACAATTACAAGCTGATATTCTGTTGGACAATGGAGGCTATAACCAATTACTTTTACGGGAACAAATGCACCCAGGAAAATTGAAGGGTAGGTATGAACAAAATTGGAACTGCACATGTACTGCTAAGTGATTCAATACACACATTACCAATCGAGGAGGAGAACGATGGTCGCGGCGGCCTCTATGAGTCATGGTCGGCAACGGGATTTTGTTCATTGTCCATGACGGTGGTACTTCTGCGCTTGGCTTCGGCTTCCAGGAGCAGATCCGAGACCGTGGAAGACGATGCCGGGGAAGAGGCTCCGTCTATGACGACGGTGGACCGGCTCCAGTGCGGCGTACGAGGTCGTCGATGAGGTAGATGCGCTGCAGTGGACAAGTGCACCGATGTAAAGGGGAGGAGCACGAAGGCTGCGATGCCGTGGAGAAGTCTATTTTGCGGTGGGGATAGAAAATGGGGAGTATTCAGGTGTACTACTCTACGTGCCGGGGTGGGGTTGGCTGGGTAGGGTGAACCTGAAGTTACGAAAACAGACCCCTACCAAGTGTCGTCTATAGGCCTGTTCCGAAGGCTATGATGGTAACTTCCCACTGCTCGAATCAGGGTCGCGGGAGATTTTCCCACCGACCTCAAAATTTTGTGACACTGGACTACCGGTGTGGCGTGTTGAGTGATTCGGCTAAGCAACTAGCGAGTAGTAGTAGTAAACTCTGCATATTAGGTTTGACTAAAGTCAAACTTCCTAAAGTTTGACCAAGTTTATATAAAAATATAAACATTTACCATAACAAATATGTATGATGTGAAAGTACATTCAATAATGAATCTAATGGTATTTATTTGTTATTGTATATGTTAATATTTTTTGTTATAAGCTTTCTGAGAATTTACAAAACTTTACTTTGACCAATGCTAATACGCGGACTTAAATAAAAACGGAGGGGGTACACATTTGTTTTCTTAGTTTGTAGTGAACTAATCGTTTGTTGAAATTGTGAAATAAATATATTAGGCTATTGACTTCGAATGTAATGGTCTATACAATTCAATAGTTACAATCATTGTCGAATCCCAAGATGTATACAAGGTCTATAGTACTTCACAACATGCTCAAACTCACATAATCCCAGTCAAATGAGAATCTAAATGCATTTCATAGTTATTACTTTGTAGGATGCAACAAAAACAATCAAAACTCTACATCAGCCATTATAGAAGCAACATTTTGACATATCCCAATGTGTGAATGAAACGTGCAGAGAGAGCTTTTAAAGATGGAGCAGATAGGGCGGGAAAGATTGCATGTATGTGTACGAGAGAGTAGGAGACAAACCTAACGAGACACAGAGAGAGAGAGAGAAACAGAAAGAGAGAGGAAGAAGTTAGGTCTGTGAGAAAGATGGAGACATGTAATATACGTGAGATACGTGTGCATCCGGATTCTATATACGTGGAAGGAGAAGAGACAACATGTTTGATGAGAGAGATGGAAAAACATGGACGAGAGGGGAAGGATCTCATGGGTTGAGGGATTGACAATTTTGTGCGGGGGAGAGAGGGATTGGTAATTTTGTGCAAGAGAGAGAGAGAGAGAGGGTGGGGGAGGAGTCAGTCAGCCGTCGAAACATCACCCTGCTTTCAAATGACCCCACATTCTCTAGCGCGGTGTGGTCGCCGTCTTCGATCCACTCGATGCCCTCTTTGAAGATTGAGGTGTTGTGCATGTTGGGGTGCAAAGAAGCACAAGCGAGAGTGGTCGCCGTATAACCTTGGATGGGGATGAATTGTGTGCTTGGGGGAGTGTGTGTGTGTGTGTTGTTCTGCGTGCGTGTGTGTGTGTGTGTGTGTCAGATATTGAGCGAAAACAAACCTAAGGAGAGAAATGGTTATTCACGATGAGATTGTGCGGGCCTTGAGGTGGGGAGGGGCCGAGTGAGGGTGTCAAAATGTGCGCGTTGATGCATGTGTTGCATGCGATCGTGCGAGGGACGGACAAATCAAGAGAGATGGTTGTTGTGCTACGAATGCTCCTCTCTCTCTCCCTCTCTCTCTCTCTCTCACACACACACACACACACAAGTAAACTAGAAGACCGTTCTCTCATGTATACACAACGTATCGGCATCTGTCTATGTCTCACTCATGCATGATCATTTGCACATTCACACCTCTCTATGTCTGTATCACACGCAGACCGTCTCCACATTGCCCTTCCGCCACAACACACATATGGACACATACACACGTTCTCTCTCAGTCACACACACAAAATAAGTATTAAAAAAACTAGGGCGCACCTAAAACGTCCAAATCCAAATAAACACAAACTGGAGCTAAATTCAAATATATGGAAATATTGCAGCGTCAAGAACTTTCCGAGGAACCCTCGCAAAAAAAGGAACTTTCCTAGGAAAAAAAAGATGAGTAATATTCGATGATTGTTTTCACACACACAAAAAGGTTCGGTGGATGTCCTTCGAGCGCGACACGGTGACGCACCGTTCGATCAACCGCGCGGCCGCGGTTCACGCGCTTGCACAGGATTCCGTGTTTACGTGTACTAGTCTAATGTTTAATAAAAGTGCTGCCTAAGTCTAATGTTTATGTGTACTAGTACAGTTTTCTTTTAAGGTTGACCAACCTTATATAAAACTAAAGTAAGCTCCCATACGCACACTCATCAATATGCCTCTGCCGCCGTTGCGCATGGCGGCACCCGCCTGCTCCGGCCAACAATTTCTCGCCCATCACCGCCGTGTCGCCGCCATCCTTGTGCCATGAAGCTGAAGGCTCGCCCACTCATGTCGTTTGCAGTCGCTCTTCGCCATGCCACCGCGCTACCAAGCATGTGAGCAGCTGGTGGAGCCGCGTCTATACAGGGAGCATATGAAGAGGAGGACGAGCGCGTGCTCCAGCACGCCGGCGAGGAGGAACTAGCATGTCATTGTCGTCTCCGCCCGCGCGGAGGAGGCGCGCATGGTGGCTGTCGCGGCGGAAGCCGATTGCACGCGCGTCGAGCCCGCAAACCGGGTGCGGACGCGGAATCTACCTTCGAGACCTTGAATGCCACGTGGATCCTGCAATCTGAAGGAGCAATTTGGGTCAGTCGACTCATGTGAGCCGTTTGATGCACATGGACGGCTAGAAGGGCTTCTTCCACCTCTTCTGTCGTCTTCTTCCTTCGCTCCGTCAAACTTATTTCACAAATCGACTGACCCAAATTATACTACTAGTACGAACGTATTAAGTATAGTAGGAACACGAAGATACGAGCAGTAGTACCAAGTGCAAGAAGAATAGTAGTAAGACATAGTACTAGTACTACTCTACGTACTAAAGAGTTCAAATAACAAGAAGGAACATAAACATAGTTCTGTTGGGGCCTCAGCACATCACACCCTTGAAAATAAACTAAGCAACTAGTCCGCTTGACACTACAGTAGAACCAGCATGAGCGATGGCCCTGCCACCTACTCGGAGTCCGAGTCCACGTCCTCGACTTCGTCCTTGTCCCTCTTCCTCTTCCTCTTCGCTGACGCTTCTTTGCTTGAACCGGACACTGGGCTCTGCTTCTTCATCCAACCCATGTAGATATTTAAACAAAGGTAGGCATCCATTGCTACGTGCAGGATGTGATCTTCATCTAATGTCTTCGACTCCCATTCATGATGAAACTCGTGATGAGGTTTCTTTAGTTTAGAGTACGAAGGATCAATCATGGGTGCTGCCAGGGTCAGCATTGAAGGTTGAGAGGAGGACACCAGGCTTGCCTTCTGGAGATCGAAGGGCTGGCCTACAACAAGACCTATCCGACGCAGGACATCCCTTTCGTTCTTAAAGCCTACTGTAACGAATTTCACTCTTCTGTCCTTGAGGAAGTTCTTAAAATCCTAGCACTCAACGTCGGCATGGCATATGTGGTAGACCAAGCAAATGTTATGTACGCAAACCTGGATCACGGCAGGCTTCTTCCTCTCTTCGTCCTTTAGATCCTTCTCTCCTCCCAGGACTGTGGTGTACTCAACATCTAGCCCAGCAACCCACTCATCCGTTGAACTGTTGAACATGCGTAGGAAGCGAGCAAGCCATGCTTTCACCGTCACCGATCCACGTGTGTAGATGACGATGAACTGATCGCTGGTGATGGCTCTAACCTGGTACTCAGCGGCCACCATGGAGATTTGGGAGGCCATGGATTTTGGAGGAGGGTTAGGAGAAGTTTAACTGTTGTACCCCGCAAAAACTAGGAGCAAACTAATGTGAAAGGACGGGACGACTGGGAGCGAACTGTTGTGAGGTAGAAGACGGGGACGAGTAGGGCGTGCGAACGGCGTGGGGTTGCTGGCTTGCCCGGCAGATAAACAGCTGCAAGCCCCCAAAGAGTTCTCGAGAACTATGCGGGACCCACTAGATGTCATGTCTACTAGACCCATATCGTAGGCCTGACGGTATAGCTTCTGCCTGTTCATATGCCATGCTGGTGTGTGGATGTAACTTCACTTAATTCTGTCAACTGTCGCGCCTCCCACGACCTACGCCTCCCTCGTGCGGTCGCGCCCTTTGAGACTTCGACCGGCTATAAATGAGCAATTTTTTTGCCTACTCCACATGCATGATACTCCCTCTGGTCCTTTTTACTCCCGTCAACTGTTTGCAAAGTGTTTGACCAAATATATACTTTTTTTGAACACCACCTTATATTAATTAACCAGCCACACCAGTACACTCATTCGATACAATATTCACCACACAGGGCGGTACGTTATTTATAAGAATACCATCTAATCTATTGTCAAAGCTATACTTAGCGATTAAGTGTCCCACCTTATTGGCCGAACGGCTAACCTTTGACAATTGAAGATTGTTGATCGACTTCGAGATGCTCAATGCTTTCAGCTTCAGGTCACACATAGCAGAGCTGTCATAGTCCCCCGATGCAAGAGACGCTACCACAAAAGCGCAATCAGTCTATAAAATTACAGGATTATGAAGAGAAATACCTATGTAGAGACCGACAATGCAAGCCCTAAGCTCCGCTTCCTCCACGCTTTGTCCGGCGTCAATGTAATCCCACGACCAAATTTATACTAAAAATATCAATATCTACAATACTGATTATAATGAGCATAAGAACTACGTTTTATAATTAGTGTAAAAATATTGATTTGACATTGTGAATGTTGATACTCCCTCCGTCTAGGTGAGTAAGTCATCCTAGGCTGTGCACCGTGAACAAGGAGGGGAAAACGAGAGACATTAATGTTTATTTGCTAATTAAATAGTATTGCATGCAATGAACTAACCACTGCATGTTATGTTTGATAGTCTCAGGTCATTAAAAGCATGCACACCCTCATCTCTTATTGGTTGATATGTCAAGAAACAAGAAACGAGGTAGAAGTTAATGCACCGTGCCTACGTGTTTTGGGATTATTTGGTTTTTGTAAGATGACTTACACACCTAGCTATTAGAGTACCACTACCTCCCTTCTTGTTTAAAGGGCTCGACTCAAAAAATTCACCTACTCTTAGCAAGATAGTAGAGGCGGTGGAATAGTTTTTGAAGTCTGCAAAAGTACTCAACTAATGCTGTCGTTCTTCACAAAAAAAACGTGTTTACCAATGCATGCATGAACACTAGTTACTGTAACCCCCCTCTCTTCTTTAATTCTTTGCCACATCAGCATGTTTGCTATTCCCGTGTGCATGATACCAACTAACATACCACCATTATGGCCAGCCTTAATCATCGCATGCAATAATTTAGTGCACCTTGAAATATGAACATGTGTGGGGCGTGTATGTTTTTAATGACTTGAGACTATACCTAGCCCGGCATGCAAGATGACTTATTATGCACCGTTCCCCATACCTACAGGAAGCCCGTTCGTCTCCAAATATTTTCCTCTCCATGTGTGGAAACAATATGCCTGCCAAACTCTCCTTCTCCCTCCGGCGGTCCCACCACTCCACCCCGTGTGAAAAAATCTACATGCAAGACTCTCCTCCCCCAACGCTCGTCCAATCTGTTGTGACCAGCAATATTTCCACCCCTTCGCTCCCCCATAATTTACTCCAACAAATAGGCCCACGTAGCTTTTACTTAACTTCAGGTGCATTGGGTCACTGACATACGGGCCCAATAGTGTACATGCCCACATGTCAGTGACACAACTGGACCTGCAGTTACGTCAGTGCAGCTCAGTCCATATCTTACGTAGGTGTGTCATTGCTCGCTATAAATACTACGCCTCCCATGACATCGCTATCTCCTCCCCCTCACGTTCACGTTCATCGCTATCTCCTCCCCCTCCCTCTCACGTCGACCACCATGGCATCGCCCCTCCCAAGCCCTAGGAGCCCCTCGCTGCACCGCACGGGCGGTCACTCGTCGCCGTTCCGTTTCTCGCCGCCACTAGTTGAGGAGGATGCATCGGTGTTCCGCTCCTCGCCGCTACGTGACGCGTCGCCTTTCCGTTCCTCTCCGCCACTAGTCGAGGAGGATGCGTCGGTGTTCCGCTCCTCGCCGCGACGCGACGCGTCGCCGTTCCTTTCCTCGCCGCCACTAGTCAAGGAGGACGCGTTGGCGTTCCGCTCCTCGCCGCGACGCGACGCGTCGCTGTTCCGTTCCTCGCCGCCACTAATCGAGGAGGATGCGTCGACGTTCCGCTCCTCGCCGTGACGTGCCGAGGTGGACGCGTCAGCGTTCCCAATCTCGCCAGCATGTGCGTCGGAGGACGCGTTGGCTCCCCGGTACGAGGAGAACGCCGCGCCGCCCGCCAAGCCCCCCAGCCTTGAGGAGCTTTGGAAAGAAATGGATGTCGCCTTGTGGGAGGCTTTGCCTCTAGCAGAGCGCGCCGAAATAGAGGCGGAGAAGAAGGCCGAGGAAGAGAAGCGCACCGCGCAACAAGATTTCTGGGAAATCTATGTCGCGTCCGAGAGAGTCAAGCAATTGGTTCTTTGGCAGAAGGCTCGTGCGAGGGTCGTGAGGGTGGCGGAGGACGCCCGTGCCGATGCCCTGAGTGCAGTCGGGCCCAAGAGCCTCATCTACGCTTGGCGGTACGTGGACCGGGTGCACGCTTCCAGCCAGGAGGAGTACCTGTTGGCGCTGGATCACCACACCGGTGAGATCGCGCTCGCCCGCCGGCAAACCGCCAATCAGCACCTCGCGAGTTGCGAGGCTGAGGAAGAGGCATTGTGTCGGCGCGCTGGGAAACGGCCGCGCACCAGGGCACTTGTGGCGCTCCGCAAGCGCTCCTGCGAGCGCCGTGGCTTTTAGGAGGAGTATAATTTTTGTTTCGTAAGGTGATCTCATTAGTTTTGGGACGCAAATGATAAATCCTGAACGTTCAGGAATTTTCAGCGTCCTTAATTAAGTATGTAAAAGGGAAAGTTTGGAAACTTTGTGTATTATTACGCATTTTGCAAGTACGTGCATATAGCACAAACTTTACTATATACTATCGGACTACTCGGCTCTCTTGATATATGCTTGCAGACTGTGCTACTCCCTCCGTCCAGGTCAATAAGTCATATTTGGTTGTGCACGGTGACCAAGAAGGAGGAAAGACTTGTACACCTAGACGGAAGGAGTACTACTATTACTTATGTACGTGCAAATGCACGTTTTAACATTACGTTGCGGTTTTTGTAAAAGTAGAAAAACAGCACTAGTCAAGCTTGTGAAACGATTCAATGCAAAACAAATGCAAAAATGCTGTTTGATTGTTTACTTTTAGCTTCCTTCTCTGTGGTTATTTCTCTGTCATACTTTGGACGGAGTATCTCACTGGTTGGAAAGGCATGCAAATTCCCAAACTGCTTCCTACACCCTGTATCGAATTTTTTGCCTAACAAGTTGTGCCATGCAATTGGAATTCCAACTTGAGTACTACTACTAGTAGGAGTACCAGGGCCCAGTTCTTTTAGGCTTCTAGATTAGTAATCCCATAACTACTACCTCCGTCCTGGTTTATTGGTCTCCATTGTAATCTATGTCAAATTTTGATCATAAATTTAACTAATGAAATGTTAGCGCATGTCACATGCACTACTCCATCCGTCTAGGTGAGTAAGTCATCTTAGGTTGTGCACCGTGACCAAGGAGGAGGAGAAAACGAGAAATGTTAATGTTTATTTGCTAATTAATAGTATTGCATGCAATGAACTAACCACTGCCTGTCGTGTTTGATATCTCAAGTCATTAAAAGCATGCACACTCTTTATCTCTTCTTGGTTGATATGTCAAGAAACAAGAAACGAGGTAGAAGTTAATGCACCGCGCCTAAGTGTTTTGGGATTATTTGGTTTTCGTAAGATGACTTACACACCTAGATGCACCGTGCCTAAGTGTTTTGAGTAACATTTTATCAGTTAAATCTTTGGTCAAAATTTAGCACAAATTACAATGGTGAGGAATAAACCAGGACGAAGTAGTAGTTTAGAAGCCCAAATAAATGAGTGAGGCGCCTTATTGTTACTCTCCACTATGACTAGTCTTGTGGGAAAAGCTGGGGAAGCTGCCAAAAGAACTGGCCCTAGGAGTAGTAGCTAGGGACTGAGTGTGGGAGATGAACCGGAGAAAGTAAATGCAGAGAGATGAAATGCAAAAAAGACGGAGGGATGTGATGGTTGCTTGTCCGTTTATTTTACGAGGCCACTTATTACTGGGAGTGGTTGGGTTTTGTGATATGACGGCTTTACTGCCGCGTCACGGGCAGGGTGAGAGGTGAGACTCCCGTGCAGCGCCGCCCTCTACACTTGTACTACATCGGTCATGGTTTATTAGTCCCCCATTGAATTTGACTGAAGATTTAACTAACAAAATGTTAGTGCATGTCAACAAAAACTATATCGTTGGATTCATATTTGAACATAGTTTTGAATGATACAATTTTAGGTGACATGCATCAGTATTTATCGTACTATATATAATGTTAGTTCAAGTTTTGGTCGTACTAGTAGTAAGGTGCCCGTGCATTGCACCGAAGAGTGAAATGCATTGATCGGGGAGTTGTTTATTTTAACAAAAGATGTGGGGGTCATCTCATGTGTAACTGGTATCTATAGGTTTCTTCGGATATTATCTCATCTCTAGAGCTCACAAACATCCGGGTGAAATTGATAAAAAGGTATCTTTTACAAACAAAAGCGTTCAACTGTTCAACCTGCATCCAAAACTTGTGAAGAAATAACACTTATTGTGCTTTGCAAGAAATTATCTTCAAGAATTTGTTTTTGAGTATCGATTGTTATACATGTTGGCTACAGATGACATGGCACTTTCTTATAGTCAACAGTTGGCTATACTATTAAGTAATATTAACCATGCCCTTATACACCTAGACGGAGGGATTAAATCAGGATGACTTGCAAGGGGGCGGAGGAGATGTAAGAAATGGTTCATCGTAAGTCTTTCACCAGTACTATAGTAAAAATTCATACATGGAAGATTCTAGACTAAACCATAAACGGATACACTTTTACTCATGCGCGATACTCCAATAGAGCAAGATCCTGCATGGAAGTCTGCACATGGTTAGACAGCGGATTACATTGAGCGAAGACTAATGATCAACATTTAACTTGATAATGCGTATTTTTTTTAGAAGAATAGGGAGGCTCCTCCCCGGTTCCATTATCAAATGAAACCAAAAAGTGTCTTACATCAGCTCACTGAGAGGAGCAGTTCAAAGGAAGGACTGCGGCGAAAGCCACTCAAGTTTAACGACAAGCTTACAGAATCAAAAGCGGCAGAGACACGGGCCATAAGCGCCCACACACACACACACACTACATGTTTTCTAAGTGCACTTGATAATGCGTATGTCCAGGTGAACTGCTACGTCTTGAGCTTGCGTTGGTTTTCCTCGAAGAGAAGAGGGTGATGCAGCAAAGTGTAGCGTAAGTATTTCCCTCAGTTTTAAGTCCCACGCACCTACACAAACAAACTGAGAACTCGCAACCAACACAATAAAGGGGTTGTCAATCCCTTCACGGCCACTTGCGAAAGTGAGATCTAATAAAGATAGTATGATAAGATAAATATATTTTTGGTATTTTATGATATAGATGCAAAAAGCAAAGATGCAAATAAAGGTAGATTGAAAGCAAATATGATAAGAGATAGACCCGGGGGCCATAGGTTTCACTAGAGGCTTCTCTCAAGATAGCATAAGTATTACGGTGGGTGAACAAATTACTGTGGAGCAATTGATAGAAAAGCGCATAGTTACGAGATTATCTAGGCATGATCATGTATATACGCATCACGTCCATAACAAGTAGACCGACTCCTGCCTGCATCTACTACTATTACTCCACACATCGACCAACTCCTGCCTGCATCTACTACTATTACTCCACACATCGACCGACTCCTGCCTACATCTAGAGTATTAAGTTCATAAGAACAAAGTAACGCATTAAGCAAGATGACATGATGTAGAGGGATAAACACATGCAATATGATATAAACCCCATCTTGTTATCCTCGATGGCAACAATACAATACGTGCCTTGCAACCCTTTCTGTCACTGGGTAAGGACATCGCATGATTGAACCCAAAGCTAAGCACTTCTCCCATGGCAAGAAAGACCAATCTAGTAGGCCAAACCAAACTGATAATTCGAAGAGACTTGCAAAGATAACTCAATCATACATAAAAGAATTCAGAGAAGATTCAAATATTATTCATAGATAAACTTGATCATAAACCCACAATTCATTGGATCTCGATAAACACACCGCAAAAGGAGTTTACATCGAATAGATCTCCACAAGGGAGGGGGAGAACATTGTATTGAGATCCAAAAAGAGAGAAGAAGCCATCTAGCTAATAACTATGGACCCGTAGGTCTGTGGTAAACTACTCACAACTCATCGGAGGGGCAAGGATGTTGATGTAGAGGCCCTTCGTGGTTGATTCCCCCTCCGGCAGAGTGCCGGCGAAGGCTCCAAGATGGGATCTCGCGGATACAGAAGGTTACGGCGGTGGAAATTGTGTTTCGTGGTGCTCCTGGATGTTTTTGGGGTACGTAGGTATATATAGGAGGAAGAAGTACGTCGGTGGCTACCCGAGGGGCCCACAAGACAGGGGGCACGCCCTACAGGGGGGGAGCGGCCCCCTATCTCGTGGGGCCCTTGGGAGCTTCTTGACTTGCAATCTAAGCTCTCCGGGATCATGTTCGTTCCAAAAGTCACGCTCCCGAAGGTTTCATTCCGTTTGGACTCCGTTTGATATTCCTTTTCTTCAAAATACTGAAATAGGCAAAAAAACAGCAATATGGGCTGGGCCTCCGGTTAGTAGGTTAGTCCCAAAAATGATATAAATGTGTAAAATAAAGCCCATAAACATCCAAAAGGGGTAATATAATAGCATGGAACAATCAAAAATTATAGATGCGTTGGATACTTATCAAGCATCCCCAAGCTTAATTCATGCTCGTCCTCGAGTAGGTAAATGATAAAAAAGAAATTTTTGATGTGGAATGCTACCTAGCATAATTCATATTGTCATTTTCTTTATTGTGGCATGAATGTTCAGATCCAAATGAATACAAAATAAAAGTAATTATGTCTTCTCAAAACATGGCTAAAGAAAGTTAGCCCTACAAAATCATATAGTCTGGCTATTGCTCTATCTTCATCACACAAAGTATTTAATCATGCACAACCCCGATGACAAGCCAAGCAATTGTTTCATACTTTAATAATCTCAAACTTTTTCAACTTTCACGCAATACATGAGCGTGAGCCATGGACATAGCACTATATGTGGAATAGAATGGTGGTTGTGGAGAAGACAAAACGGAGAAGATAGTCTCACATCAACTAGGCGTATCAACGGACTATGGATATGCCCGTTAATAGATATCAATGTGAGTGAGTAGGGATTGCCACGCAACGGATGCACTAGAGCTATAAATATATGAAAGCTCAACAAAACAAACTAAGTGGGGTGCATCCAACTTGCTTGCTTACGAAGACCTAGGGCACTTTGAGGAAGCCCATCATCGGAATATACAAGCCAAGTTCTATAATGAAAAATTCCCACTAGTATATGAAAGTGACAACATATGAGACTCTCTAACATGAAGATCATGGTGCTATTTTTGAAGCACAAGTGTGGAAAAAGAGATAGTACCATTGTCCCTTCTCTCTTCTTCTCTAATTTTATTTTTTTTTCTTTTCTCCTTTTTTTATTTTCCTTTTTTCTTTGGCCTTTTTTGGCCTTTCTCCCTTTTTTTCTTTCTTTTTTTTCTTTTCTTTTTGTAAAGCCCGAAGCCTCATCCCGACTTGTGGGGGAATCATAGTCTTCATCATCCTTTCCTCACTAGGACAATGCTCTAATAATGAAGATCATCACACTTTTATGGATTTACAACTCAAAGCTATAACAAGATATGACTCTATATGAATGCCTCCGGCGGTGTACTGGATATTCAATGAATCAATAGAGAAATGTATGAAAATTATGAAGGTGGCCTTGCCACAAATACAATGTCCACTACATGATCATGCACAAAGCAATATGACAAAAGTAATGTGTGTCATATGAACGGAATGTTGGAAAGTTGCATGGCAATATATCTCGGAATGGCTATGGAAATGCCATAATAGGTAGGTATGGTGGCTGTTTTGAGGAAGGTAAATGGTGGGTGTATGGTACCGGTGAAAGTTGCACGATACAAGAGAGGCTAGCAATGGTGGAAAGGTGAAAGAGTGCGTATAATCCATGGACTCAACATTAATCAAAAGAACTCATATACTTGTTGCAAAAATTTAGAAGTCATCAAAAACCAAAGTACTACATGCATGCTCCTAGGGGGATAGATTGGTAGGAAAAGACCATCGCTCGTCCCCGATCGCCACTCATAAGGAAGACAATCAATAAATAAAATTGTGCTCCAACTTCATCACAAAGCGGTTCACCATACGTGCATGCTACGGGAATCACAAGCTTCAACTCAAGAATTATTTAAATTCATAATCACCCAACTAGCATGACTTTAATATCACTACCTTAATATCTCAAAACAATTATCAAGTATCAAATTGATCATAGCATCCAATTCACTTTATATGATAGTTTTTATTATACCCAACTTGGATGCTCATCATTCTAGGACCAACTTTATGATAATAGCAAATACCATGCTGTTCTAAAAGACTCTCAAAATAATATAAGTGAAGCATGAGAGACTAGCAATTTCTTCAAAATTAAGACACCACCGTGCTCTAAAAGATATAAGTGAAGCACTAGAGCAAAAACTATCAAGCTCAAAAGATATAAGTGAAGCACATAGAGTATTCTAGCAAATTCTAATCAAATAGGCTTCTCCCAAAAGGTGTGTACAGAAAGGATGATTGTGGTAAACTTAAAAGCAAAGACTAATATAATACACGACGCTCCAAGAAAAACACATATCATGTGGCGAAAAAAAATATAGCTCGAAGTAAAGTTACAAATGAACAAAGACGAAAGAGGGGATGCCTTCCCGGGGCATCCCCAAGCTTAGGCTTTTGGCTATTCTTGAATATCTTGGGGTGCCATAAGCATCCCCAAGCTTAGGCTCTTGACACTCCTTATTCCATAGTCCATAAAAGCTTTACCCAAAACTTGAAAACTTCACAACACAAAACTCAACAAGAAATCTTATAAGCTCCGTTAGTGAAAGAAAACAAAACCACCACATAAGGTACTGCCATGAACTCATTATTTATTTAATTTGGTGTTAAACCTACTGTATTCCAACTTCCTTATGGTTTATAAACTCAATTAATAGCCATAGATGCATTGAAATAAGCAAACAACACACGAAAAACAGAATCTGTCAAAAACAGAACAGTCTGTACCAATCTGTAACTAACGCAAACTTCTGGAACTCTAAAAATCTTACCAAAATAGGAAGTCCTGAAAAATTTGTTTATTGAATAGCAGCAAAAAGAATCAACGCAAAATCACGTTCCTGTAATTTAACAAAATTATATTCGTGCGTGCAAAGTTTCTGTTTTTCAGCAGAATCAAATCAACTATCATCGTAGGTTATCCTATAGGTTCTACTTGGCACAAACACTAATTAAAAAAAAACACATCTAAAAAGAAGGTAGATGCAAGATTTATTACTAAACAGGAGCAAAAACAAAAAACATAAAGAAAATTGGGTTGCCTCCCAACTAGCGCTATCGTTTAACGCCCCTAGCTAGGCATAACGAGTGCCATCTTTGGCACTAAATTCATAAGTAGCACGCATGATAGATTCATAAGGTAAATTTACTTTCTTTCTTGGAAAGTGCTCCATGCCTTTATTTAATGGAAATTGGAATCTAATATTCCCTTCCTTCATATCAATAATCGCACCAATCGTTCTAAGGAAAGGTCTACCAAGAATAATAGGGCAAGAAAGATTGCAATCTAAATCAAGAACGGTAAAATCTACGGGCACCAAATCTCTATTTGCAACAATAAGAACATCATTGATCCTTCCCATAGGCTTTTTAATGGTGGAAACCGCAAGGTGCAAATTTAAAGAGCAATCATCAAGATCATGGAAACCTAGAATATCACATAAAGTTTTCGGAATCGTAGAAACACTAGCATCCAAATCACACAAAGCAAAACACTCATAATCTTTAATTCTAATCTTTATAGTAGGTTCCCACTCATCATTAAGTTTCCTAGGTATAGAAACTTCCAAATTAAGTTTTTCATCATAAGATTGCATCAAGGCATCAACAATATGTTCGGCAAAAGCTTTATTTTGACTATAAGCATGAGGAGAATTAACAACGGATTAGAACAAGGAAATACACCCTTTTAAAGAACAATTATCATAATCAAATTCCTTGAAATCCGAGATAGTGGGTTCAACATTATTAGAAGTTGAAGATTCTCCAATCTCACTTTTACCAAATTTAACATCAAGATCTAAAGACTCCGAATTTTTTGGACGCCTTCTAGGCAAAGTTGATTCATCATCACTCCCATAATCATCAAAATTCATATTGCAAAACATAGATCTAATCAGAGACGAATCAATAACTTTAAGATCCTCATCATTATTTTCACGGAAACTAGAAGAACACGCTTTTATAAGCTTTCTTTTTTAGCACGCAATCTAGCGGTTCTTTCCTTGCACTCGTCAATGGAAATTCTCATTACTTTGAGAGACTCATTGATATCTTGCTTAGGAGAAGAAGATCCAAGTTTAAGAGAATTAACATCCAGCAAAAGTCTATCAACGTTCCTAGCCAAATCATCAACTTTGAGCAATTTTTCTTCAAGCAAAGCATTAAAATTCTTTTGAGAAATCATAAATTCTTTCACACTATTCTCAAAATCAGAGGGCATCTTATTAAAATTACCATAAGAATTTTTTTAGGAATTTCCATAATTATTAGAGGAATTACTAGGGAACAGTCTACCATTAAAATTTCCTCTATAAGCATTATTTCCAAAACTATTCCTACCAACAAAATTCACATCCATAGATTCATTATTATTCTCAATCAAGGAAGACAAAGGCATATCATTGGGATCAAGAGGAGTATTTTTAGTAGCAAACATCTTCATAAGTTCATCCATCTTTCCACTCAAAACATTGATTTCTTCTATAGCATGCACTTTTTTACTAGAAGATCTTTCGGTGTGCCATTGAGAATAATTAGCCATAATACTATCAAGCAATTTTGTAGCATCTCCTAACGTAATTTCCATAAACGTGCCTCCCGCGCCCGAATCTAAGAGATTCCTAGAAGCAAAATTCAAACCGGCATAAAAATTGTGTATGATCATCCATAAATTCAAACCATGAGTAGGGCAATTGCGAAGCATCAATTTCATTCTTTCCCAAGATTGGGCAACATGCTCACGATCAAGTTGTTTAAAATTCATAATATCATTCCTAAGAGTGATGATCTTAGCGGGAGGAAAATACTTAGAGATGAAAGCATCTTTGCACTTGTTCCAAGAATCAATACTATTTTTAGGCAAAGACGAAAACCAAACTTTAGCACAATCTCTAAGTGAAAACGGAAATAACTTCAATTTGACAATATTGTTATCTGTATCATTCTTCTTTTGCATATCACACAAATCAACAAAATTGTTTAGATGAGTAGCGGCATCTTCACTAGGAAGGCCGACGAATTGATCTTTCATAACAAGATTCAGCAAAGCGGTATTGATTTCACAAGACTCAACATCATTAAGAGGAGCAATCGGAGTACTAAGGAAATCATTATTATTGGTATTCGAGAAATCACACAATTTGGTATTATCTTGCGCCATGGCAACAAGTAATCCAACACACAAGCAAACATAAAAACGGCAAGCGAAAAGAGAGGAGGAGATTGGGAAAGAGAGGGCGAATAAAACGGCAAGGGTGAAGTGGGGGAGAGGAAAACGAGAGGCAAATGGCAAATAATGTAAATGCGAGGGAGATGGGTTTGTGATGGGTACTTGGTATGTCTTGACTTGAGCGAAGACCTTCCCGGCAACGGCGCCAGAAATCCTTCTTGCTATGTTAGAGCTTGCATTGGTTTTCCTCGAAGAGGAGAGGGTGATGCAACAAAGTGTAGCGTAAGTATTTCCCTCAGTTTTGAGAACCAAGATATCAGTCCAGTAGGAGGCTCCTCAGAAGTCCCATGCACCTACACAAACAAATTGAGAACTCGCAACCAATGCAATAAAGGGGTTGTCAATCCCTTCACGGCCACTTGCGAAAGTGAGATCTAATAAAGATAGTATGATAAGATAAATATATTTTTGGTATTTTATGATATAGATGCAAAAAGTAAGATGAAAATAAAGGTAGATTGAAAGCAAATATGATAAGAGATAGACCCAGGGGCCATAGGTTTCACTAGAGGCTTCTCTCAAGATAGCATAAGTATTACGGTGGGTGAACAAATTACTGTCAAGCAATTGATAGAAAAGCGCATAATTATGAGATTATCTAGGCATGATCATGTATATAGGCATCACGTCCATAACAAGTAGACCGACTCCTGCCTGCATCTACTACTATTACTCCACACATCGACCCACTCCTGCCTGCATCTAGAGTAATAAGTTCATAAGAACAGAGTACCGCATTAAGGAAGTTGACATGAAGTAGAGGGATAAACACATGCAATATGATATAAACCCCATCTTGTTATCCTCGATGGCAACAATACAATACGTGCCTTGCAACCCTTTCTGTCACTGGGTAAGGACACCGCAAGATTGAACCCAAAGCTAAGAACTTCTCCCATGGCAAGAAAGACTAATCTAGTAGGCCAAACCAAACTGATAATTTGAAGAGACTTGCAAAGATAACTCAATCATACATAAAAGAATTCAGAGAAGATTCAAATATTATTCATTTATAAACTTGATCATAAACACACAATTCATCGGATCTCGACAAACACACCGCAAAAAGAGTTTACATCGAATAGATCTCCACAAGAGAGGGGGAGAACATTGTATTGCGATCCAAAAAGAGAGAAGAAGCCATCTAGCTAATAACTATGGACCCGTAGGTCTGTGGTGAACTACTCACAACTCATCGGAGGGGCAAGGATGTTGATGTAGAGGCCCTCCATGGTTGATTCCCCCTCCGGCAGAGTGCCGGCGAAGGCTCCAAGATGGGATCTCACGGATACAGAAGGTTACGACGGTGGAAATTGTGTTTTGTAGTGCTCCTGGATGTTTTCGAGGTACGTAGGTATATATAGGAGGAAGAAGTACGTCGGTGACCGCCCGAGGGGCCCACGAGACAGGGGGCGTGCCCTACAGGGGGGGTGCGGCCCCCTATCTCGTGGGGCCCTCGGGAGCTTCTTGACTTGCACTCCAAGCTCTCCGGATCATGTTCGTTCCAAAAATCACGCTCCCAAAGGTTTCATTCCGTTTGGACTCCGTTTGATATTCCTTTTCTTCAAAATACTAAAATAGGCAAAAAAACAACAATATGGGTTGGGCCTCCGGTTAGTAGGTTAGTCCCAAAAATGATATAAATGTGTAAAATAAAGCCCATAAACAACCAAAAGGGGTAATATAATAGCATAGAACAATCAAAAATTATAGATACGTTGGAGACGTATCATGAACATCCTAGGAGTCCCCGTGCATCGCGTCGGCGGGTAAAGGATTCCATGGGTTTTCCATGTCCACATTGGCGGGATAGTCCCAGCTCCCCAGAGTCCAAGTCCGTCCGATGAGGCCGGTGTCGCCGCCCATGCGACCCGGAGGGGTAGTAACATTGACCACGCACCCGTACATCTGTTTCATGTCAGTGTCCGCAGCGACGCCCCTAACGCACATTACAGAGACGGGGCGGCGGCCTGCGCGGGCCTCGCCGGTGCCCACGATCAAGAGGAAGACACTGCCGTCCTCCTCCGGGACTAGCAGGCGGCGGTGATCCTCCAGGGACTCCGGCATGCTGAACCGGTAGCAGGTGTCGTACTTGATGTTCTCTGCCAAGGGCCAGCAGTGACCGCTGCACGCATCCGTGAGGTGATGCACCATGTCCGTCGGCGAGCCACAAAACGGCATCGGGCACTCATAGCAGTGGACGAAGGGCTCCTTCGAGGCATCGACCATGCCGTCCATGAAATGGGAGTGGCTGTAGGGGACGTTGCGCCAGTTGAATATATGAGCAAGTTACTACAAGATTTAATCCGAATAAGCACAAAATAAATCACGACGGATATAACAGAGATGAAACTAATCATGTGGACTAGCATAGTAGTAGGATACAGAGTAGAAACATGAATTCTACCATGATTTCGAACAGGAAGGACAGAAACCCATATGGTGCAACGGGAGCAGCACCGTTGGCGTTGAGCTTGTCGCCCATGTCGTTGAGGAAGAGGTTGCTGAGGTCGGGGAAGAAGTCGTCGTCGGTGAAGTCGTGGCTGCCAGCAGTCGTGAGAGTGCGCTCCCCAGATTTCGACAGCGCCCACCGAATGGAGCGCAGGAGGGAGTGGTTGTAGGGGACATTGCGGCCGCCGAATGGAGCGCAGGAGTAGCACATGAAGCAGTAGATGGTGTCCTTACTAGTACTCCCTAGTCTCTATCTATCTATATCTATATATCTCTACTCTTATAGAAAACTGAGTTGGTGATGATGGTATGCCTGCCATCTTGTAATAGAGACCGCCCGATCTATATCTGACGGATAGAAAGCCAACTATGACAATTTTACAAAAGATACCCGCACCTCTCTCCACATTTACAGATAAGGCCTTGCCTCGTTCATCCTTATCTCCCACAACCTCGTGCTCCTCCCTATGTCTCTATCTCTACTACTCTTTTTTTATAACAAATCAAATAGTGTTGCGCTGTTCGCTGCACGCCCGGCTGAACACGCCTCCTCGCCTCCATCATCACCAACTGAGTCTTTTATAGGAGTAGGAGTAGAGAAAAAACTGAGTTGGTGATGATGGTGTGCCGTGCAATGCACGGGCATCTTGCTATTTTCTTGCATATAAGTCCAAACACCACGTAGACACGGTCTTTGAGCACGGTTCATAGTCGTTCCATGATCGGGCATTGAAGTTTGTAACTATATACTACTCCTCCGGTGCTAGTAGTAGAGCAGAGTCCTACTCTACTACTCTACTCTAGCAAGCTAGGGCATAGTACTGTAGTATGTACTGTAGGGAGTACCAGTACTGTGATCACTCAAGCAAGTTGTCTGGCATCGATATGACCCTACGCTGCTGGTATGTGTCTCGTAAGTCAGCGGCGTGCTGTAGTCATCATCACCTGTCCACTTCCCGCAGCACATATTCGCTTCTCCATCTTTGTCCGCACATAATCTCGTCCAAGCTTCCATCCCCGCTAAGGCGCCTCAGCCCCTCGTCCGAAACCCAAGCACTAACAATGGCAGAACCAAGCAGCGTCCGCCGAAAGAGTGGCCGGAATTCGCTCCCCACAGAGGTAATCAAGCTCATTGTTTCGCGTGTGGACAATATCAGTACCATGCCGCTCATCGAGTGCTCGTCGGGGCTGTACCGTTTACTCAAAGCCCTCAGGCCGGAGCTTTTTAAGCCAGCTCCTTGCTTGCTAATGCTGCCTGATCTTCAGAAATGGCGTGTCACACAGCATAACGATCGTAGGGTGGGAGCATCAACCCCCTTCACTGCGATCCGATCCCCGTCAGCCTCAGCTACATTAATGTTATGTACTGGGTCGACATGAACACGTCTTGGATGGTGCTCGTCGACGATCGCGGCAGTTGGATGCTCATGGAGGTCTGCACCCGGCGATTGACCCCCCTTCCTTCGATTAACACTGCACCGCTTTGGCACCGCGGCCCAGAATACTCGGAATCTTATAGTAGCCAACATGATACCAAGTTTGATTTGCTCAAGGTTGTAATCTGCCAAGTGCCCACAGGATCTGTGAATTATAAATATTTCAGGCTAATTGCGTTCTTCAACCGCGGTCTCGCCTATCTGACAGGTCACTGCGGTAAGTGGATAAATCTGCACGTCCATCGCAGGATCATACATCCTCCATGGTTCTTTGATGCCAGTGAACACAAGGGCTTCATTTACGCTATGGACTCCTGCTATGGCTGGACGTATTGTTGGCCTACTCCAGTCATCGCTACAAACGGCTGCTACAGCAGTATGTTACTTTCCTATGATATCATGATGGCTTGCTTATATTACTGTTAACATTTACTGACAAAATATTCATGCTCATAACATGCTGTTCATAAGATTGACTAAATCAAGAGCCCTTTTTTATTTGACTCCAACTTGATATGATGTTGTAGGCCGCCTGGTGTCCCTACCCTTCCTAATCCCAGAACGTTTCAAAGAAAAGCGGCATGGCAGTTGCAGGTGGTTCCTGGCTCGATTAGACGACGGCGAAAGATTGATGATCGTTCGCACGTACCGGACGTGTTGTTTTGCGGAATACAATCACAATCACTGCAAGGTCTTTGAGCAGGATCCCAGCTTCTCTGGGCCTTCAGGAATTTTTGACTGGAGGCTGGTAAGTAGCCTTCGTACACGCTCTCTGTTTGTCGGACTGAATTATCGGATTAACCAGGAGATAACCGACGGCAAGGATCATGATGGCAGCGCGGTTTCGTTCATCAGGCAAAACTATGTGTACACAGCGTACCATGCGTCTCTGCATGCACCATACCCTGATATGTGCCGCCATACTCTGCAGCCCAAAGTAGGAGAGAGGGTCACAAGTATCAGACTTCGACCTGCTGGCTGGAGTTTCCCCCGTCAGGCACCCATCTGGTACAAGCCGTCAGCCAATCTCCACAGCTTAATAAATAGTAACGTCTAACTGAGCCAGTTAGTTAGATGCGTACACTTGGTGTAGTAGGATCTTTATTTAGTTTTATGCATACACTTGTTCTTTTTTGGTAGCCCTTTTGTAATGATGGCTGATGTTTGGTTTGGAAGAGAGAGCTGCGTCTTCACTCTTCTGGCCTGCCTACTGCTTCTGTTGCACCCCCAGCCCTGGTTGCTGCTGCTGCTGTTTTTAATGTACAATCAGTAGTATATTTCATCTATTGGTTGAATAAATGTGTTTTTAGAACGACAAACACAATATTTTGGAAGTCGTTGCATGGTTCGATCATTTTGTGCCTCGTACCGTACATAGCTCATACTATCTTGTGTACGGAACACATTTTCCACTTGTTGATAACATGCAGCCCACTGATGAAGGCGCAATAGAGAAGTCCATAATTAATTGGAAGGGAGGCTCTCACATGAATCCGGCCCAGGTACATGCTCATGGCCCCGTAAACATAAATAAGTAAATAAATTAATAAAGCTAAATGCTCATGCACCAGTTCTTTGGGAAAATAGGTAGCCCAATATTTCTTTTCGAAGAATACCCAAGCTAGGCCTATTTATTTTCTCTGAATTACTAGGCTGCAAATCTTTCAAGATGAGGAGGGATGCATTCCGTCTTGACCAAAGAGTATGGTCAATGTCTATTAAAAGTAATATCAAAAGGGGTTGAAAATTCCAAAAAAAAATATCAAATGGGATATTAGTTTTTTTTGAATTTTGTTCTTCACTGATATCTTATACGTATTTCATTGGATTTAACATGACATAGGACTAATTTATTTTTAAATTTGTTTTAGTATGGCTATTATTTTTTGGATTAAGAATATTTCGTTCCCCAGCAAAAATTTGCGAAATTTCAAAATTTCCCACATATTTAGTTATTTTTTTGACCCTGGTACTGACCAAAAAATGGCCGGCAATTCTAAAAATGGAAAACGGCCTGCAATAAATTCCATATGAATTAGAAAATGAGTAAAAATTATAAAAATAATAGCAAATGGGATGTACACGCCACAGATTTCGAGGCTGACTTGTTTACGCAAGGCTTTGTCAGTGAACACATGATTCTAGCAGTAGTGGCTGTTGGATGTCCATCCAACGGCCGACGTGCTTCTTCAATCTCTGATCTTCCTGCTCCAGCCACCTGAACTAGCACCGGCGGGACTGCCTGCTCCCTCCTCTTGTGGCCCGTTGTGATGCCTCGCAGGCTTCCCCGGCCCACCCTACTCCCTCCGCTGGCCTGGACGCACACAATCAACTGCCTCCTTATTACGCGAAAAAAATGATTCCTCCTACTGACATCTGGGGCGCACCGGTTGGGAGGCTGACCTGTGGGCCTACTACATTTACGCGTACGCAAGGCTTGTCAACTTAGTCAACAAACGATTGTAGCAGCAGTAACCATTGGATTTGAATCTAACGGTCCTGCTGCTTCTTCAATCGCTGCTCTTCTCGCACCAGCCGCCCAAACCAGCGCCTGGGAGACCGCCTGCTCCTGCCTCCAGTGGCCGGCTGTGCTGCCGTTGAGGCCTCATCGCCCCCTACTACTCCCACCGCTAGCTAGGCCTTGCGGGGACGGCAGCCTCACACCGCAGCCGAACCAGTGAACCCTCGTACTCCTCTCCGCGTGGGCATCCACTGCCGCATCTTCCCTGTCTCCGCGTCGTCCCCTTCCTAGGCCTCGCCATCGTCCACCGCCTTGGTGCTCTCAGCGTGGCATGGTCAATGTGGTCAACGACATTCCATCGGAAGAGTACTGTACATGGAGAGGCTGACAGCTGGGTCCACGGCCACAGCCCAGTTTTTTTTGTGATTTGCCAAGTAAGTCGCTTTGTCAGGCCTGTTGGCTGCAAATCTTTCAAGACGAGGAGAGCTTTCATTCGGCTGGCCGAGAAAATGGCCCATCAGTAATGAGAAATGGGCTGTACATTTTTAAAACACATCAAACCGGCAATTAGTTTCAAATATCTTTTTTTCATTTCGAGATTTTAAATTACATTAATTTTTATGCGTGGAGAATTTTTGGATTTTATATTGATATACATTTATTTTTAAAATCAGTTTGAATGTGAGTTGAAATTTTGGGATTAAAAACAGTTCGGACCGCACCGAAATATGCAACATTTCGTATATTTTTTAACCGTGGCCACAATATGGGTTGTAATGCTAACAAAAAGAATATGGGCTCCAAAAAAACCTTAAGAATTAGCAAATGGGCTGTAAATTATTAAAAATAAAGGCAGATGGGTTGTATGCTGTTTTCCACAGATTTGAGGCTTTCCTTAAAAAAAGATTGACGCACAAGCAGTGACTGTTGGATGGCCATCCAACGGCCGTCGTGCTTCTTCAATCTCTGCTCTTCCTGCTCCAGCCGCTCAAACAAGCGCCAGCATGACTGCCTCCTCCCTCCTCCCCGTGGCCGGCTCTGACAGCTCGGACCCACCAGCTATATCTTTGTACGCAAGGAAGTGCCTCCTTATTACACACAAAAAGAGGAATACTCCCCCTATTAGCTGGGACCCGGTATAGTGGCAGGCTGACTTGTGGGCCTACTAAATTGACGGGGATGGAGGGCTTTGTCAACTTAGTCAATATGCACGATTCTAGCTCCAGTGACCGTACGATGTCCATCCAACGGCCGTAGTGCTTCTTTAACCTTTGGTCTTCTCTCTCCAGCCGCCCAAACCGGCGTCGGTCGTGCCTCGTGCTGCTGCCTCCCGTGGCCGGCTCCGATGCCGCGAAGGCCTCACCGCCCCTACTACTCCCACCGCTGGCCAGGCCATCCCTCTACTCACCCACAACCCTTGTTATTCTGCGGTGACGGCAGCCTCACACCGCAGCGAACCAGTGAACCCTCATACTCCTCTATGCGTGGGAATCCACTACTGCGTCTTCCCCGGCTCCGCGTCGTCCCCTTCCTAGGCCTCGTCGTCGTCCACCGCCCTGGTGCTCTCGGCGTGGTGTGGTCAACATGGTCAAGGAATGGCTTCCATCGGACGTGGACTGTACGTGAAGAGGCTGACAGCTGGGTCCACGGCCGCCGCAAGGAAGTGCCTCCTTATTATGCGCAAAATAATTATGGCTCCAGCTGACAGCAGGGACCCACCGGACCGGCCACCATATTTCGCGAAAAAAAACATTTCCCTCCTGACTGCTGGGACCCACCAGCTACACCTTCGCAAGCAAGGAAGTGCGTCAAGGCAAAAAAAACAATTCGTGTCAGGACCCCGACTCGATGTCACATCGATCTAGCATGTAACACCTCATATCACTTTGCGGCCTCACGCACGGTATTCCCACGGGTGTCGTCTTACCTTTGCCCGGGACCGTTTGCGCCTTTTGGCACATGTATATGATAGTGTCGCTAGCATCCATATGGTAAGGAGCCCGGGCTGACATGGCTAGTCGTAAACCCAAAGCGGCACAAACTTACAGGGACAAGCATCCATGACCCAGCATCGAACGTGTCGGTCATCAGTAAGTGAATCCGGGCTGTAGCACTGGGCTAGCAGGACTCCGGTAAACCGGGCTGTAGCGGGCTAACAGGACTCCAGTATCCATCGCGTGACATTTCCCTGAAGGGACAGACACAGGAACGAAGAAGGACACATGCCGGCCAGCCTAAGTGTTCCGGAGCAGTAGCAAGCTACCAAGGCTCAGTGGAGACACTAGGAGACATTTCCTGGTAAGAGAGGCTACTAAGAATAAACAACTAGATAGTCAGATCCCACACATACCAAGCATTTCAGTCATACACACAATATGCTCGATATGTGCAAATACAACAAGGCATCACAACATGACTCTACGACACCAGCACTTTATTTAAGGCTCAGAGAGCCATTCATAACATACATACAAGTATGGGTCACTTGACCCAGCATTCAAGTCATACAGACATAGAAGCCAGCAGCGGAAGCAACTTGTCTGGGTACAGACAACTAGTAAAATAAAAGAGGCTTGGAAAGCCTCGCTATACTACGTGGTCCTTCACAAGCTCAGGATCACCACCTGGGCCTCAGTCTACTCATCGATGTCAACGTCTACGAAGAAGCCATCAGAAGGGGTTGCAGCGTCTTCTGAAAAATGTAAATTAAAGCAACATGAGTACAAAGGTACTCAGCAAGACTTACATCAGATCCTACATACATGCACATTATCAAGAGGGGTTGGTGGAGTTATTGCAGCAAGCCAGCTTTGACTCTTGGCTAAGCTATCCTACGGTACACCAACTTGAAATGGTTTTGCGCACACGAGTCCACTACTCGCCACTTCAATACACCACCGAGGATCCACCTCCGTCATCCTACGGAAGAGCCATCCTCGGCACTCACGCTTATCTTGAAATTTTTAGTAGTATCCATTTACTTGTCTATGAACTGTATAGGCAACCAAGTAGTCCTTTATCGCGGACGCAACTATTCGAATAGATAATGTTAACCCTGCAGGGGTGTACTTCTTCACACACGCTCTCACCACTTACCGTCGTTTACACGACATGTACTTGGCAACCTTCAAGCGGAAGCCCAACGTGGGTGTCGGCCATGACCTACCTAAACACCTAAGTCTCTAGTCCAGGTTTATCGCCTATCCGGGTTCCATCCGCAGGGAGTCCGGCCGAGGTTTCCCATACTGCCCCGAACGATGTGTACAGGGTTCCCCAGATACCTAACGGGTATTCGGTACACCCGGCCACGTACCTACCGCATCACAGCCCACCCCTACGGTCAGCGCTGTCCACGGCCTCCAGTAGGCTACAAACACCAGAAACTACTTGCAACTCCTGGACAGAGGACTAGGGTGAATAAGAAGTCGAGAGGGTCCATTGGTTTCGGGCCCAATGCATGGTAGTAGCTGATTCTTAAATCACACATACAGATCTCAGTGCTTAGGGACGGCTTCAATGAAACAACCCACCATGTACTCCTACATGGCCTCTCATTGATACCTTTACCAAATCGTGTTCACCACATCACTCTCATTACCAGCACGATCATTTCACTCTAGCCCATCACCCAGATGAACCAGACCTGACACGACTCTAAGCATAGAAGGCATAGCAAGGTAGGAACATCACACACACATGGCTCAATCAACTCCTACACATGCTAGTGGGTTTCATCTAGTTACTATGGCAATGACAGGTCATGCAGAGGAAATGGGTTCAACTACCGTAGCACACAGCAGTTTGAAACGCTTTGTCTTAATGCAGTAAAAGAGAGCAGGAGCGAGAACATGGGATTGTATCGATATGATCAAATGGTTGGTTGCTTGCCTGATGGGTCGATGCACTGATATGGTTCTTCGTTAGGGTGATCGTGGTACTCCTCGGAGGCAGAACCTGCCGCAAAGAGCACGATACACAACATCACCAAACAATATGCAACAATATGATGCATGCATGAAACATGGCAAAATGAGTGTATTGGGCTAATGCAACTAAGACCAGATGGGTTTGAACCATTTTGAATCAAAGATTCAAGTTTCAAACTCATACATGGCCCTTATAAGTGCTTTATCTAGTTTTGCTCTATACACCAGATTAACTTGCTTAAACATGCATGAAACCAGTACAGATGGATAGATTGGATTTTTCTGATCATTTTTCATATATAAAACTTTGCATTTGGAGCTACAGATTAATTTCTATGATTTTTTGAAGTTTGGGTTATTTTCTGGAATTTATAAATCATTCTGGATTTATTTTAATTCCAGAAAAGGATTACTGCGTCAGCATGAGGTCATGCTGATCTCAGCAAGTCAACTGACTGGTCCAGGTCAGACCGACCAGTGGGTCCCGCATGTTAGCAGTTTAATTAACTAACTAAAATTAGTTTAAACTAGTCTGGGTTAATTAGCAGAGGGGGCCCCACTTGTCATAGACTCAGGGGAGTCAAACTGGGCCCACCCTGGTCAAGGTCAAAGTCAAACACGCCGGCGACTAGCCGCCGGCGAGCCCGACGCGGCGACGAAAGTGACTTTGGCCGTTCCGGCCACCAAATGGGTCGCGGAAGGCATCTAAGTGGAGCTGGGGACAACCCGCAGCTCTTGGTGGAGTTAGTTGGGGTCGGGGTGGCCGGAATCGGCGCCAGCGACGACCTAGGCGGCCGCCGGAGTTTGGGTGGAGGCGAACTCGGGCCTAGGGTGTGCGGTGAGGTGCGGGGAGTGCATGGCTAGACCCTACGCGACGTGGTGAGTGCGATGGACACCGAGAGGTGACCGGAGGATGGCCGGGAGCACGTCGGCAACGATCTCCGCGGCGGTGCATGCGGTTGATCTTCGTGTGCTCGTGGTGGTGCAAGAGAGCGAGCAAGGAAAGGGGGGAGAGGTATCTAGGCTCACTGTTATCTCGAGGGAGCAGACGACGAGGTCGGAGATGAGTTGGTGCGGCGGCGACGGCGAAGGGGATCTCCGGCGACGGCAGTTCGGTCGAGGTCAGCGCGATGGCTTCGGGGCACGCGAGCGCTCGGGGCTCGGCTTGCTCGAAGGAGAGGAGGGTGGCAGAGCTCCTGGACATGGTGGCGCGGCGCGAGGTTGACGGAGAGCGCGTCTCCGGCGAAGGTGCGGCGGCAGTGGCGTCGGCCATGGCTGGGGAGCGCGAGGGAGAGGAGCTGGGGAGAAGAGGAGATGTCCGGGGGGTTCGGGGGAGAGAGGGGGAGCGATCCCCGTCATCAGCTGGACGAGGGGAGCAGCGAGGCGGCGACCAGGTGCGTGGCACCCATGCGGTGCTCGTCGTCGAGCACCTGCCTGCCTGCCTGGCCGAGCCAAGCAGCTCGCTAGCGCGGCAGCTGGGCTGGGCCGGCAGGTGGGCCGGTTAGTAGGCGCTAGGTAAGATTTCCCCTATTTTTATGTTTTTATTTATTCTGTAAGTTTGTGGACTTATTAAAAATACCTAGACAACTCCTAAATTCACCAAACTGCTCCTGGTCCATAGTTGGAATATTTCCAACATGAAACATTATGTTTGGGAATATTTGGGCATTTGAAATATTTTATATAATTTAAATGCCCAAACTCAAATACTTATGAATTAATTCAAAGACCTTAGGATGACCTAGAAAATTGTGCATCACTTTTGGCAGAGGTTCTGAACCAAGACAAAAATGATGGACATTTTAGAAGGGCATTTCAGGTTCATTGAAAATATTTTTATTAAACCCTAGTTGTTTCAGAGGGGGCTGGGGGTTCTGTCATCCCCATTTCAAGTTTCTGATAAAAGAATAAACATGATGCAACACTCTAATGCATGAACTAGCTCGGGTGTGACAACTCACCCCCACTCAAAGGAATGTCGTCCCGAGATTTAGGTTCCTCCGGAAAGAAAGCGGGGTACTCAAGTCGAAGACGATCCTCCCTTTCCCAAGTTGCTTCCTTCTCAGAATGGTGCGACCATTGAACCTTGAGAAACTTGATATTATGACGTCGAGTGGTACGCTCGGCTTGATCGAGGATACGAACGGGGTACTCTCGATACATGAGGTTATCTTGAAGATCAAGCGTTTCGTGGTCCACTCCACGGATAGGATCCGAGGAGCAACGCCTGAGTTGAGAAACATGGAAGACGTCGTGGACTCTGGAGAGATGCGGAGGTAGTTCCAATTGGTAGGCAACTTCTCCTTGTTTAGCGAGAATGCGAAAGGGTCCAATGTAGCGAGGAGCCAATTTGCCCTTGATACCGAAGCGATGGGTTCCCTTAAGAGGAGTAACCCAAAGGTAAGCCTTCTCGTCAACCTCAAAGGTCATAGCCTTATGTTTTCGGTCGTATTGACTCTTTTGACGAGATTGGGCTGTTTTCAACTTTTCACCTACAATGCGAACTTGCTCTTCTGCTTCCTGGATCATGTCCGGGCCAAAGAATTGTCTTTCCCCGGTTTCTGACCAGTTAAGAGGCGTTCGACACCTTCGTCCATAGAGAACTTCAAAAGGGGCTTTACCCAAGCTAGATTGATAGCTATTGTTATAAGCAAACTCAGCAAATGGAAGGCATTTCTCCCAATCCATTCCGAATGAGATAACAGAAGCTCGAAGCATGTCTTCGAGAATCTGGTTGACACGTTCTACTTGACCACTTGATTGAGGGTGAAAAGCAGTGCTAAAGGAAAGGTGGGTTCCCATAGCATTTTGGAAACTTTCCCAAAATCGAGAGGTGAAGAGACTGCCTCGATCCGAGTTAATTTCCAGTGGAACACCATGGAGAGACACTATTCGGGAGATGTATAAGTCTGCTAATTGACTAGCGGTTATACTCTCGCGAATAGGTAAGAAATGGGCTACTTTGGAGAGACGATCGACAACGACAAAGATAGCATTATTCCCTCTCTTGGTCCTGGGAAAACCGGTGATGAAGTCCATACCAATTTTATCCCATTTCCATTCAGGAATAGCTAAGGGTTGAAGGGTGCCAGCAGGCCGTTGATGCTCTGCTTTTACACGACGACAGACATCACAGCTAGCAATATACTGAGCAATTTCTCTCTTCATCCTAGTCCACCAGAACCTCTGGCGTAGGTCCTGATACATCTTAGTGCTACCGGGATGAATGGTGAGAGGAGATTCGTGAGCTTCCTTTAGGATCAATCGCCTCAGGTTTCGCACTTTGGGAACCACTAGACGATTTCCGAAGTATACGACTCCTTGATCATCAATGGAGAAACAATTCGCAACTCCCTTCTTGATGTTTCTCTTGATGCGGGAAATTCCCGGATCTACCTTCTGTGCTTTGATGATATGATCCGTAAGGGTAGGTTTCGCCACCAAGGTGGAAAGGAATCCTTGAGGAACAATGTGAAGGTTAAGTTTCCGAAATTCCTCATGGAGAAGCGGTTGACTTTGTTGTAACATTAGATTGTTACAATAAGATTTATGACTTAGTGCATCAGCCATGACGTTGGCCTTTCCTGGGGTGTAAGTTATTCCTAAGTCGAAATCTGTGATCAACTCAACCCAACGTCTTTGCCTGAGATTTAAATCCGGTTGGGTGAAGATGTACTTCAGACTTTGATGATCGGTGAAAATTTCGCAACGATTACCGAGGAGGTAATGTCGCCAGGTTTTAAGTGCATAGACTACAGCTGCAAGCTCTAGATCATGAGTAGGATAATTCTCCTCATGTGGGTGCAATTGCCGTGAAGCGTAAGCAATTACGTGACGATCTTGCATGAGAATGCAACCTAGTCCTTGTCGCGAGGCGTCGCAATAAATAATAAAGTCCTTGGAGAAATCTGGTGGTACCAACACGGGAGCAGATGTCAGGCATCTTTTCAATTCCTGAAAGTTGTGCTCACATTGTGGAGTCCACTCGAACTTGTTATCTTTCTTGAGGAGTTCAGTTAGAGGTTTGGCAACTTTGGAGAAGTTCTCGACAAAGCGGCGACAATAGCTCGCTAAGCCAAGGAAACTCCGAACTTGCTTGACCGATTCAGGTGGAGTCCAATTAAGGATGGCTTGAACTCGCTCGGGATTAACAGCAATACCTTTACCAGAAATTACATGCCCTAGATAGGTCACTTCTGGCAACCAAAACTCGCATTTGGAGAACTTGGCATAAAGGTGATGCTCTCGAAGTTTCATCAACAGTAGCCTTAGATGTTCGGCATGTTCTTCCTCGTTCTTGGAGTAGATGAGTATATCATCGAGGTAAACCACGACAGATTTATCCAAATACTCCATGAAGATTGAATTCATTGAGCGAGAGAAAGTGGCTGCAGCGTTGGTTAAACCGAAGGACATGACGGTGTACTCGTATTGGCCATAACGAGTAACAAAGCCCGTTTTAGGAATGTCCCCGTTCCGGATTTTGATTTGATGGTAGCCCAACCTCAAATCCATTTTAGAGAAGACTGAGGATCCAGCGAGCTGATCATACAGGTCGTTGATCCTGGGGAGCGGATACTTGTTCTTAATTGTGACCAAATTGACAGGTCGATAATCTACAACCATCCGGTCTGTACCATCCTTCTTCTTGACGAAGAGGACGGGGCAAGCCCACGGAGATGAACTAGGTCGGATGAAACCCTTCTTCAAGGACTCATCAAGTTGTTTCTTAAGCTCGGCTAGTTCTAGTGGTGCCATCTTATAGGGTCTTCTAGCAATCGGGACAGTTCCTGAAATGAGATCTATCACGAACTCAACATCTCTGTCAGGTGGAACACCTAGCAATTCCTCTGGGAAGACATCTGGAAAATCACGGACTACCGGAAAATCTTCGAGGTCTGGCAAGGGGCTGGCGTTAAGAGAATATAGCTATCGCTTGGCTACTCGGGTTAAGACATTGACTATCTTTCCCGAAGGATGTGTGAGTTGAACAGTCCTAGAGAAACAATCAATTTTGGCATGATGGGCTGACATCCAGTCCATGCCCAAGATGATATTAATATCCGAAGATTTGAGGGCTATCAAAGATGCGAGAAAAACGAGTCTGTCGACTTGAATTTCATTTCCATGGCTTACTCTAGAGGTTTGCCATCTAGAACCAGGAGTAGAAATTTCCATAGTGGACGGCATGTCACAGAATGCGGTGTTATGCAAACGAGCATAATTTTCGGATATGAAAGAATGAGATGCTCCAGTATCAAAAAGAACAGATGTCGGATGGCAATTAACAAGGAGCGTACCCAGAACGACATTGGGATCCTCTTGAGCTTCTTCGGCAGAGATACAATTGACATGGCCACGTGCAGCGGTGGCCGGCTTGGCGTAGAACACTTTTCCTGTCGGCTTGCCACGGCCAACAGCTTTTGCAGATTGGTTGGGGTTGGTTTGGGGGCACTCGCGCAGATAGTGGCCTGATTCCCCACACTTAAAGCAAGTCACGGAACTGGTACGTGGAGGAGCACTGTTGGTTGGACCACCATAGGGCTTGGTTGGTGCAAACTGTTGAGCGGGGCGAGGCGCATGGAAGGATGGCCTCGGTGTGAACCTGGGTGGCAGGGCAGTGTTAGGCACCCACACGCGGCGCTTCTGTGGACCAGCACCGGATGAGGAACCCATGTCACGGCCATGCTTGCGTGTTGCTTCATAATCAGTATGACCAGACTCAACACTGATGGCTTTGTTAACAAGCTTCTGAAAAGATGTGCACTCATGCAGATGGAGGTCGCGGAGAAGCTCTCGACTAAGTCCCTTGCAGAACCTTGCTTGCTTCTTTGCATCAGTGGAAACTTCCTCAGTTGCATATCGTGCAAGGTTACCGAACTCCCTGCTGTATGCATCCATAGAGAGTCGGCCTTGAGTGAAACTGCAGAACTCCTCACGTTTACGGTCCATGAGACCCTCCGGAATGTGATGTTCACGGAAATCCTCGCTGAATTCAGCCCAAGTAGTGACATGGCTCGCTGGGCGCATAGCTCCATAGTTCTCCCACCAAAGACTGGCGGGGCCTTCAAGATGATATGGAGCAAAGGTGACCTTATCAGCCTCCACTACTAGCGCAGAACGCAGTTTGTGAGTAATACTGCGAAGCCAGTCATCGGCGTCGAGAGGCTCGACGGAGTGGTGGAAAGTGGGTGGATGTAACTTGATGAAATCACTGAGTGATAAAAAGTTATTCCTCTGATGGTGTGCTGTGTTTTGCTCGATGCGTTCCAACAAACGGTTTGTCTCCCGCTTGTTTCTCTCGGCTTCCAGCATAACTTCGGCCAGAGAGGGAGGTGGAGGCAGGTTTGTTCCCCCAACTCTGCTGCCTTCGGCCTGCTCTGGGGGAGCAGGGTTGGTGCGGGTGTTAACCATCCTAGGAAAAAAAACAATAGTTTAGTCCAGGATGATAGGATTCTGACATAGAAATGTAGAATGTAATGGATAACTTGGAATGTAAGATGAGCATCCGTATGACATGGTAGATACAGAAACTGCTTCTTTTATTCCATCATCATACACACCATACAAGGTTTAGTACAGAACCAAACAAAGTACTACTACGGTGAAGAGAGGATTACATCTCATCGGAGGCATTCCGAGCTCCTATACATTATTTTTCTACACCTCCGGAAGGCGGTACAAGCTAGGTCATATCCCACGAGTCACGCAGGACGGTGGACGATACAACTAGTACGATACTAGTGATACTACTACTAACTCAGACAGCTCCATAGTAGTCTTCATAGAAGTCACCTCCATAGCCTGGAAGCTCAACGTGATCATCCGGAGACAGTCGGTCCCGTGGAGCTTGTGGACCATAGGGGCTAGGATGAGGTCTTGGACCAATAAACGGTGGCCTACGGGGACCATGAGGTGGGGTGATGCCTCCTACATCACGCCAATCCATCACGTCTGGCAGAGCAGATCTTATAGGATAGAGATCTCGCATGTCCATACATCCATCTTGCACAGCCGGTGCAAACTGAGTCAAAGTGGCCCAATGATCAGCACGGGTATTGAAAAGCTCTAGCCTCAAGGCCTGATTTTCACGGTCCTTGTCTTCAAGCAACTATGCAGTGCTGCGGGTCCGTGAATCCTCCTGAGTGGAGTCAGCATAGATAGCCTGGAGATACCCTTGTGCTCCTGGAAGTGATGCTGGCATATATCGGAAGTCAGAGTCCCGAAATAGGCCAGTCCTGACTCGCATGATGGTCATCATAGAGTAGGCAGCATCCTGCACAGCCATCTCAATAGTAACCCCGAGTCCATAGGAGCAGTGGAGGGGCTCGGTAGATCCAGGATAAGATGGAAATATCCTGACAGTGCAAAGATATTGACTTTGATTAAAGTCTCGGAATTGCTCTTCAACCGTGTACTCAGGATACCAACGGTATCCAGCCTCAGTCATTACCCTGACCAACATGGCAGTATGGCCGGGTACATCTAGACATCGAGTCAAACGAACCACTTGATTCTGAGGACGGGTCGCCATCTGGAACAAGATAACACAAGACATTAAGATTCCTAGCAGAAATTGGACAGCATAACGGCTATAAATGCTTAAAAAGGATTTTGAGGCATTTGACAAAGAATTGCATAGACACTCAACAACATCATATCAAAGTTCTGGGTCCACCTTAGCAACATAATGGGGTAGTAGAACTGAACTAGGCTTGTATCCATCAAACCTATAAGGTACTACTGATTAGTAACACGTGAACCTAATAGAGAGGAGAGATCCTAGTCCTTAACCCTCGATGGAAGAATAGACTGACTCGGATCAGAATGTTATGAGATAAAGGAGTAAAAAGAGCCTTACGTTCCATCCCACAAACAATTCCCCTACATATAACTAAAGAATTTCTAGGCTCAACATCGACCAGTTTGGCTTGGAGAAACTACAGGCAGTCCGGCTCTGATGCCAACGCTGTCAGGACCCCGACTCGATGTCACATCGATCTAGCATGTAACACCTCATATCACTTTGCAGCCTCACGCACGGTCTTCCCACGGGTGTCGTCTTACCTTTGCCCGGGACCATTTGCGCCTTTTGGCACACGTATATGATAGTGTCGCCAGCATCCATATGGTAAGGAGCCCGGGCTAACATGGCTAGTCGTAAACCCAAAGCGGCACAAACTTACAGGGACAGGCATCCATGACCCAGCAACGAACGTGTCGGTCATCAGCAAGTGAATCCGGGCTGTAGCACTGGGCTAGCAGGACTCCGGTAAACCGGGCTGTAGCGGGCTAACAGGACTCCGGTATCCATCGCGTGACATTTCCCCGAAGGGACAGACACGGGAACGAAGAAGGACACTTGCCGGCCAGCCTAAGTGTTCCGGATTAGTAGCAAGCTACCAAGGCTCAGTGGAGACACTAGGAGACAATTCCCGGTAAGAGAGGCTACTAAGAATAAACAACTAGATAGTCAGATCCCACACATACCAAGCATTTCAGTCATACACACAATATGCTCGATATGTGCAAATACAACAAGGCATCACAACATGACTCTACGACACCGGCACTTTATTTAAGGCTCAGAGAGCCATTCATAACATACATACAAGTACGGGTCACACGACCCAACATTCAAGTCATACAGACATACAAGCCAGCAGCGGAAGTAACTTGTCTGGGTACAGACAACTAGTAAAATAAAAGAGGCTTGGAAAGCCTCGCTATACTACGTGGTCCTTCACAAGCTCAGGATCACCACCTGGGCCTCAGTCTACTCATCGATGTCAATGTCTACGAAGAACCCATCAGAAGGGGTTGCAGCGTCTTCTGAAAAATGTAAATTAAAGCAACATGAGTACAAAGGTACTCAGCAAGACTTACATCAGATCCTACATACATGCACATTATCAAGAGGGGTTGGTGGAGTTATTGCAGCAAGCCAGCTTTGACTCTTGGCTAAGCTATCCTACGGTACACCAACTTGAAATGGTTTTGCGCACACGAGTCCACTACTCGCCACTTCAATACACCACCGAGGATCCACCTCCATCATCCTACGGAAGAGCCATCCTCGGCACTCACGCTTATCTTGAGATTTTTAGTAGTATCCATTTACTTGTCTATGAACTGTATAGGCAACCAAGTAGTCCTTTACCGCGGACGCACCTATTCGAATAGATAATGTTAACCCTGCAGGGGTGTACTTCTTCACACACGCTCTCACCACTTACCGCCGTTTACACGACATGTACTCGGCAACCTTCAAGCGGAAGCCCAACGTGGGTGTCGGCCATGACCTACCTAAACACCTAAGTCTCTAGTCCAGGTTTATCTCCTATCCAGGTTCCATCCGCAGGGAGTCCGGCCGAGGTTTCCCATACGGCCCCGAACAATGTGTACAGGGTTCCCCAGATACCTAACGGGTATTCGGTACACCCGGGCACGTACCTACCGCATCACAGCCCACCCCTACGGTCAGCGCTGTCCACGGCCTCCAGTAGGCTACAAACACCAGAAACTACTTGCAACTCCTGGACAGAGGACTAGGGTGAATAAGAAGTCGAGAGGGTCCATTGGTTTCGGGCCCAATGCATGGTAGTAGCTGATTCTTAAATCACACATACAGATCTCAGTGCTTAGGGACGGCTTCAATGAAACAACCCACCATGTACTCCTACATGGCCTCTCATCGATACCTTTACCAAATCGTGTTCACCACATCACTCTCATTACCGGCACGATCATTTCACTCTAGCCCATCACCCAGATGAACCAGACCTAACACGACTCTAAGCATAGCAGGCATAGCAAGGTAGGAACATCACACACACATGGCTCAATCAACTCCTACACATGCTAGTGGGTTTCATCTAGTTACTATGGCAATGACAGGTCATGCACAGGAAATGGGTTCAACTACCGTAGCACACAACAGTTTGAAATGCGTTGTCTTAATGCAGTAAAAGAGAGCAAGAGTGAGAACATGGGATTGTGTCGATATGATCAAATGGTTGGTTGCTTGCCTGATGGGTCGATGCACTGATATGGTTCTTCGTTAGGGTGATCATGGTACTCCTCGGAGGCAGAACCTACCGCAAAGAGCACGATACACAACATCACCAAACAATATGCAACAATATGATGCATGCATGAAACATGGCAAAATGAGTGTATTGGGCTAATGCAACTAAGACCAGATGGGTTTGAACCATTTTGAATCAAAGATTCAAGTTTCAAACTCATACATGGCCCTTATAAGTGCTTTATCTAGTTTTTCTCTAAACACCAGATTAACTTGCTTAAACATGCATGAAACCAGTGCAGATGGATAGATTGGATTTTTCTGATCATTTTTCATATATAAAACTTTGCATTTGGAGCTACAGATTAATTTCTATGATTTTTTGAAGTTTGGGTTATTTTTTGGAATTTATAAATCATTCTGGATTTATTTTAATTCTAGAAAAGGATTACTGCGTCAGCATGAGGTCTTGCTGACCTCAGCAAGTCAACAGACTGGTCCAGGTCAAACCGACCAGTGGGTCCCCCATGTCAGCAGTTTAATTAACTAACTAAAATTAGATTAAACTAGTTTGGGTTAATTAGCAGAGGGGGCCCCACTTGTCATAGACTCAGGGGAGTCAAACTGGGCCCACCCTGGTCAAGGTCAAAGTCAAACACGCGACTGACTAGCCGCCGGCGAGCCCGACGCGGTGGCGGAAGTGACTTTGGTCGTTCCGGACACCAAATGGGTCGCGGAAGGCATCTAAATGGAGCTGGGGACAACCCGCAGCTCTTGGTGGAGTTAGTTGGGGTCGGGGTGGCCGGAATCGGCGCCGGCGATGACCTAGGCGGCCGCCGGAGTTCGGGTGGAGGCGAACTAGGGCCTAGGGTGTGCGGTGAGGTGCGGGGAGTGCATGGCTAGACCCTACGCGACGTGGGGAGTGCGATGGACACCGAGAGGTGACCGAAGGAGGCCGGGAGCACGTCGGCGACGATCTCCGCGGCGGTGCGTGCGGTTGATCTTCGTGTGCTCATGGTGGTGCACGAGAGCGAGCAAGGAAAGGGGGAGAGGTATCTAGGCTCACGGTGATCTCGAGGGAGCAGACGACGAGGTCGGAGATGAGCTGGTGCGGCGGCGACGGCGAAGGGGATCTCCGGCGACGGCGGTTCGGTCAAGGTCAGCGCGGTGGCTTCGGGGCACGCGAGCGCTCGGGGCTCGGCTTGCTCGAAGGAGAGGAGGGTGGCGGAGCTCCTGGACACGGTGGCGCGATGCGAGGTTGACGGAGAGCGCGTCTATGGCGAAGGTGCGGCGGTGGTGGCGTCGGCCATGGCTGGGGAGCGCGAGGGAGAGGAGCTGGGGAGAAGAGGAGATGTCTGGGGGGTTCGGGGGAGAGAGGGGGTGCGATCCCCGTCATCAGCTGGACGAGGGGAGCGGCGAGGCGGCGACCAGGTGCGTGGCACCCATGCGGTGCTCGTCGCCGAGCACCTGCCTGCCTGCCTGGCCGAGCCAAGCAGCTCGCTGGCGCGGCAGGTGGGCTGGGCCGGCAGGTGGGCCGGTTAGTAGGCGCCAGGTAAGATTTCCCCTGTTTTTCTGTTTTTATTTATTCTATAAGTTTGTGGACTTATTAAAAATACCTAGACAACTCCTAAATTCACCAAACTGCTCCTCGTCCATAGTTGGAATATTTCCAACATGAAACATTTTAGTTTGAGAATATTTGGGCATTTGAAATATTTTATATAATTTAAATGCCCAAACTCAAATACTTATGAATTAATTCAAAGACCTTAGGATGACCTAGAAAACTGTGCATCACTTTTGGCAGAGGTTCTGAACCAAGACAAAAATGATGGACATTTTAGAAGGGCATTTCAGGTTCATTGAAAATATATTTAGTAAACCCTAGTTGTTTCAGAGGGGGCTGGGGGTTCTGCCATCCCCATTTCATGTTTTTGATAAAAGAATAAACATGATGCAACACTCTAATGCATGAACTATCTAGGGTGTGACAACTCGCCCCCTGACTGCTGGGACCCACCAGCTACATCTTCGCACGCAAGGAAGTGCGTCCGGGCAAAAAAAACGATTCGCCCCCCTGACTGCTGGGACCCACCAGCTACATCTTCACATGCAAGGAAGTGCGTCCGGGCAAAAAAAAAAGATTCGCCCTCCTGACTACTGGGACCCACCAGCTACATCTTCGCATGCAAGGAAGTGCGTCCGAGCAAAAAAAACGATTTCCCCCCCTGACTGGTAGGACCCACCAGCTACATCTTTGCAGGCAAGGAAGTGCGTGACAGTCAGGACCCACCTGGTCGAAGCGTACGTAGCGTTGTCATTCTAGTCGCGAACGTGTACGTACATACTGGTCGATGTAGAGGCGCGCACGTGTCGTAGTAGAGGCGCGTGCTACCTCTTGAGCACTGCGTTGCATTTCCCTGAAGAGGAGAGGATGATGCAGCAAAGTAGCGTAAGTATTTCCCTTAGTTTTTGAGAACCAAGGTATCAATCCAGTAGGAGACCACGCACAAGTCCCTCGTACCTACACAAAACGATACTACTCGCAACCAACAGGATTAGGGGTTGTCAATCCCTTCACGGTCACTTACGAGGTGAGATCTGATAGAGATGATAAATAATATTTTTGGTATTTTTGATAGATAGATGCAAAGTAAAAAAGTAAAAGACAAAGTAAAAACAAAGCAAGTAAATAAAGCGATAGAGATTGATATGATGAGAATAGACCCGGGGGCCATAGGTTTCACTAGTGGCTTCTCTCAAGAGCATAGATATTCTATGGTGGGTGAACAAATTACTGTTGAGCAATTGACAGAATTGAGCATAGTTATGACTATATCTAGGCAATGATCATGTATATAGGCATCACGTCCAAGACAAGTAGATTGAAACGATTCTGCATCTACTACTATTACTCCACTCATCGACTGCTATCCAGCATGCATCTAGAGTATTAAGTTAAAAACAGAGTAACGCTTTAAGCAAGATGACATGATGTAGAGGGATAAATTCATGCAATATGATAAAAACCCCATCTTGTTATCCTCGATGGCAACAATACAATACGTGCCTTGCAACCCTTTCTGTCACTGGGTAAGGACACCACAAGATTGAACCCAAAGCGAAGCACTTCTCCCATTGCGAGAACTACCAATCTAGTTGGCCAAACCAAAAAGGATTATTCGAAGAGACTTGCAAAGATAACTCAATCATACATAAAATAATTTAGAGAAGAATGAAATATTTTCCATAGATAATACTGGATCATAAACCCACAATTCATCGATCTCAACAAACACACCGCAAAAATAAGATTACATTGAATAGATCTCCACAAGAGAGGGGGAGAACATTATATTGAGATCCAAAAAGAGAGAAGAAGCCATCAAGCTACTAGCTATGGCCCCGAAGGTCTAAAGTAACTACTTACCCTTCATCGGAGGGGCTATGGTGTTGATGTAGAAGCCCTCCGTGGTGGATGCCCCCTTCGGCGGAGCTCCAGAACAGGCCCCAAGATGGGATCTCGTGGATATAGAAGGTTGCGGCGGTGGAATTAGGTTTTTGGCTCTTGTTCTGATCGTTTGGGGATACGTCGGTGGAGCGTCAGGGGGCCCACGAGGTAGGGGGCGCGCCCAGGGGGCACGCCCTCCACCCTCATGACCGCCTCTGGCACTTCTTGGAGTAGGATCCAAGTCTCCTAGATCATGTTCGGTGAGAAAATCACATTCCCGAAGGTTTTATTCCGTTTGGACTCCGTTCGATATTCCGTTTCTTCGAAACACTGAAATAGGCAAAAAAACAGCAATTCTGGGCTGAGCCTCCAGTTAATAGGTTAGTCCCAGAAATAATATAAAAGTGGGAAATAAAGCCCAATATAGTCCAAAACAGTAGATAAAGTAGCATGGAGCAATCAAAAATTATAGATACATTGGAGACGTATCAGGCATCCCCAAGCTTAATTCCTGCTCATCCTCGAGTAGGTAAATGATAAAAAAGAATTTTGATGTGGAGTGATACTTTGGCATAATTTCAATGTAAATATTCTTAATTGTGATATGAATATTCAGATCCGAAAGATTCAAGACAAAAGTTCGTATTGACATAAAAAATAATAATACTTCAAGCATACTAATCAAAGCAATCATGTCTTCTCAAAATAACATGGCCCAAGAAAGTTATCCGTACAAAATCATATAGTCTGGCTATGCTCCGTCTTCCCCACACAAAATATTTAAATCATGCACAACCCCGATGACAAGCCAAGCAATTTTTTCATACTTATGACATTCTCAAAACTTTTTCAATCTTCACGCAATACATGAGCGTGAGCCATGGATATAGCACTTATAGGTGGAATAGAAGGGTGGTTGTGGAGAAGACAAAAAGAGGGAAGATAGTCTCACATCAACTAGGCATATCAACGGGCTATGGAGATGCCCATCAATAGATATCAATGTGAGTGAGTAGGGATTCCATGCAACGGATGCACTAGAGCTATAAGTATATGAAAGCTCTACAAAAGAAACTAAGTGGGTGTGCATCCAACTTGCTTGCTCACGAATACCTAGGGCATTTTAAGGAAGCCCATCATTGGAATATACAAGCCAAGTTCTATAATGAAAAATTCCCACTAGTATATGAAAGTGACAAAATGAGAGACTCTCTATCATTAAGATGTTGGTGCTACTTTGAAGCACAAGTGTGGCAAAAGGATAGTAGCATTGTCCCTTCTCTCTTTTTCTCTCATTTTTTGGGCATTTCTCTTCTTTTTTTATGGCCTCTTTTTTTTTATCCGGAGTCTCATCCCGACTTATGGGGGAATCATAGTCTCCATCATCCTTTCCTCACTTGGGACAATGCTCTAATAATGATTATCATCACACTTATATTTTTCTTACATCTCGATACTTAGAACAAAATATGACTCTATATGAATGCCTCCGGCAGTGTACCGGGATATGCAATGAATCATGAGTGATATGTACGAAAGAATTATGAACGGTGGCTTTGCCACAAATACAATGTCAACTACATGATCATGCTAGCAATATGACAATGATGGAGCGTGCCATACGGAACGGTGGAAAGTTGCATGGAAATATATCTCGGAGTGGCTATGGAAATGCCATAATAGGTAGGTATGGTGGCTGTTTTGAGGAAGGTATATGGTGGGTGTATGATACGGCGAAAAGTGCGCAGTATTAGAGAGGCTAGCAAAGGTGCAAGGATGGGAAAAAGTGCGTATAATCCATGGACTCAACGTTAGTCATAAAGAACTCATATACTTGTTGCAAAAATCTAGAAGTTATCAAAGCAAAGTATTACGCGCATGCTCCTAGGGGCATAGATTGGTAGGAAAAGACCATCGCTCGTCCCCGATCGCCACTCATAAGGAAGACAATCAATAAATAAATCATGCTCCGAGTTCATCACATAACGGTTCACCATACGTGCATGCTACGGGAATCACAAACTTCAACACAAGTATTCTTTGAATTCACAACTACTTAACTAGAATGACTCTAATATCACCATCTTCATATCTCAAAACAATTATCAAGCATCAAACTTATCTTAGTATTCAACGCACTCAAAAGAAAGTTTCACATATCTTGGACACCAAGTATATTAACACTAAGCGAATTACCATGCTATTAACGACTCTCAAAATAATCTAAGTGAAGCACTATGAGCAAAACTATCAAGCTCAAAAGATATAAGTGAAGCACTATGAGCAAAACTATCAAGCTCAAAAGATATAAGTGAAGTACATAGAGTATTCTAACAAATTCCAATTCATATATGGCTCTCTCAAAAGGTGTGTACAGCAAGGATGATTGTGGTAAACTAACAAGCAAAGACGCAAATAATACAAGACGCTCCAAGCAAAACACATATCATGTGGTGAATAAAAATATAGCTCCAAGTAAATTACCGATGGAAGTGGACGAAAGAGGGGATGCCTTCCGGGGCATCCCCAAGCTTTGACTTTTTGGTGTACTTGGATTATCTTGGGGGTGCCATGGGCATCCCCAAGCTTAGGCTCTTGCCAATCCTTGTTCCATAATCCATCAAAATAATTCACCCAAAACTTGAAAACTTCACAACACAAAACTCAACAGAAATCTCGTGAGCTCCGTTAGAGAAAGAAAACAAAAGACTACTTCAAGGTACTGTAATGAACTCATTATTTATTTATATTGGTGTTAAACCTACTGTATTCCAACTTATCTATGGATTATAAACTATTTTACTAGCCATAGATTCATCAAAATAAGCAAACAACACACGTAAAACAGAATCTGCCAAAAACAGAACAGTCTGTAGCAATCTGTAACTAACGCAAACTTATGGAACTCTAAAAATTCTACCTAAATAGGAAGTCCTGGAAATTTGTTTATTGAACAGCAGCAAAAAGAATCAACGCAAAAGCACGTTCCTGTGATTTAACAAAATTATATTCGTGCGTGCAAAGTTTCTGTCTTTCAGCAGAATCAAATCAACTATCATCGTAGGTTATCCTATAGGTTCTACTTGGCACAAACACTAATTAAAACATAAAACCACATACAAACAGAAGGTATATGTATTATTTATTCCTAAACAGAAGCAAAAACAAAAAACACAAAATAAAATTGGGTTGCCTCCCAACAAGCGCTATCGTTTAACGCCCCTAGCTAGGCATAAAAGCAAGGATAGATCTAGGTATTGCCATCTTTTGTAGGCAATTCTTCAATGAGGCATCTACCTCCTTTATAATTTTATTTCTTCCTAGTAATTGTCAAATTTTCAGGCAAAAGATCGAAAAATTCATCTATAGCAAATGGTTCCTTAATGATGGTAAAAAGATTGGGATGAACAGTTATAGATTTAAGATCCGCGGTTTCCTTACTAGATGATTCACCCTTATTCTTAGGAACATAAATAAGCTTAGTATTTTTAGTAGAAGAACTTGGAGTGTTTTGAACGGAAGAAAAAGCGGTTCCCAAGTTGGTAATGATACCCTCAAGTTTATCAATTCTTGTGGAATCTAGATTTATTTTCTCATCAACTATGGGTTCTTTTTCTTTAATATTTTTCAAAGTCATTCCTACCTTAGATCCATATTGGGTAATTTGATTGTGGATCTTTTTATCACGATTTTCAATTGATTCAATGGTAGCAACTTTATTTTCAATAGTTTCAAGCCTTTGCATAACATGCTCCAAAGTTAACGTAGTTCCATTAATCAAAAGGGGTGGTGAGCCAAATATATCTATTAAAGCATTATAAGAATCAAAAGTATGGCTACCCAAAAAGTTTCCTCCGGTAATGGTATCAAGGATATATCTATACCAAGGATTAGCACCTACGTAAAAATTACGAAGAAGAACTGAAGTAGATTGCTTCTTGGTAGATCTATTTTGAGCATTGCAAATTCTATACCAAGCATCTTTTAGATTTTCTCCCTCCCTTTGCTTAAAATTTAGAACTTCATTCTCGGGAGATAATGGAGAAGATATGAGACTAGTCATGACGGCAAGCAAGCAAACTAACACACGAGCAAACAAAAAGGCAACAAGAAAAAGGCAAACAGAAAAGAGAGGAGGAGATTGGGAAAGAGAGGGCGAATAAAACGGCAAGGGTGAAGTGGGGGAGAGGAAAACGAGAGGCAAATGGCAAATAATGTAATGCGAGAGATGGGGATTGCGATGGGTACTTGGTATGGTTGACTTGCTTGCGTGAGCCTCCCCGGCAACGGCGCCATAAGTTCTTCTTGCTACCTCTTGAGCACTGCGTTGGATTTCCCCGAAGAGGAGAGGATGATGCAGCAAAGTAGCGTAAGTATTTCCCTTAGTTTTTGAGAACCAAGGTATCAATCCAGTAGGAGACCACACACAAGTCCCTTGTACCTACACAAAACGATAGCTACTTGCAACCAACGCGATTAGGGGTTGTCAATCCCTTCACGGTCACTTACAAGGGTGAGATCTGATAGAGATGATAAATAATATTTTTGGTATTTTTGATAGATAGATGCAAAGTAAAAAGTAAAAGGCAAAGTAAAAACAAAGCAAGTAAATAAAGCAATAGAGGTTGATATGATGAGAATAGACCCGGGGGCCATAGATTTCACTAGTGGCTTCTCTCAAGAGCATAGATATTCTATGGTGGGTGAACAGATTACTGTTGAGCAATTGACAGAATTGAGCATAGTTATGAGTATACCTAGTCAATGATCATGTATATAGGCATCACGTCCAAGACAAGTAGATCGAAACGATTCTGCATCTACTACTATTACTCCACTCATAGACCGCTATCCAGCATGCATCTAGAGTATTAAGTTAAAAACAGAGTAACGCCTTAAGCAAGATGACATGATGTAGAGTGATAAATTCATGCAATATGATAAAAACCCCATCTTGTTATCCTCAATGGCAACAATACAATACGTGCCTTCCAACCCTTTCTGTCACTGGGTAAGGACACCGCAAGATTGAACCCAAAGCTAAGCACTTCTCCCATTGCAAGACTACCAATCTAGTTGGCCAAACCAAAAAGGTTAATTCGAAGAGACTTGCAAAGATAACTCAATCATACATAAAAGAATTCAGAGAAGAATCAAATATTTTCCATAGATAATACTGGATCATAAACCCACAATTCATCGGTCTTAACAAACACACCGCAAAAAGAAGATTACATCGAATAGATCTCCACAAGAGAGGGGGAGAACATTGTATTAAGATCCATAAAGAGAGAAGAAGCCATCTAGCTACTAGCTATGGAACCGAAGGTCTAAAGTAACTACTCACACTTCATTGGAGGGGCTATGGTGTTGATGTAGAAGCCCTGTGTGGTGGATGCCCCCTCCAGCGGAGCTCCGGAACAGGCCCCAAGATGGGATCTCGTGGATACAGAAGGTTGCGACGGTGGAATTAGGTTTTTGGCTCCTGTTTTGATCGTTTGGGGATACGTAGGTATATATCGGAGGAAGGAGTATGTCGGTGGAGCGTCAGGGGGGCCACGAGGTAGGGGCGCGCCCTCCACCCTCGTGACCTCCTCTGGCACTTCTTGGAGTAGGGTCCAACTCTCCTGGATCACGTTCGGTGAGATAATCACGTTCCCGAAGGTTTTATTCTGTTTGGACTCCGTTTGATATTCCGTTTCTTCGAAGCACTGAAAAAGGCAAAAAACAACAATTCTAGGCTGGGCCTCCGGTTAATAGGTTAGTCCCAAAAATAATATAAAAGTGGAAAATAAAGCCCAATATAGTCCAAAACAGTAGATAAAGTAGCATGGAGCAATCAAAAATTATAGATACGTTGGAGACATATCAGCGCACACGTAGCATGTACACGTACATACAGCGGCGAGGGTGCAAGAAAGAAAATACGGCCATGTACGTACATACGGGCAGGGTTTCGAACACCTACTCTCGCATACGTACATGGCTGGGTCAGAATGGAGAAACAGCATCGTCGTCATGTTCATGGGGAGCCAACCGGCTGGGTCGGAACGGAATGTGTGGTTCGTCTTCATCGGGACGGCTTGGACGGAACAGGCGATGGAAACGAGGCCTGGCAGACCGCACAACGGAGGAAACGGTCTTGTGTTCGACCGGCCACATTTGAAACGGGATCCTGTTGATCGGGAGGGGCCTAGCGTACCGCAAAACAGAGGAAACGGACCTCCTACGGTCGAAACGGGGGTCCTGTTGATCGGGAGGGGTGTGGCATACCACAAAACGGATGAAACGGACCTCCTACGGTCGAAACGAGGGTCCTGTTGATCAGGAGGGGTGTGGCGTACCGCAAAACAGACGAAACGGACCTCCTACGGTCGAAACGGGGGTCCTGTTCATCGGGAGGGGTGTGGCGTACCGGAAAACGGGACTCCACATGATACTGTTCATCTCCACCGTCGACCTCCTCTAGCCTCCACGGGCTACCGTCGACCTCCTCCAGTCTCCATAGGCTCCTGTTCATCCAGCCTCCACCGCACGCTACTCCAACGGCTACTGTTCAACCACCCCTCCACCGTCTACTGTTCATCCAGCCCTCCACCGTCTACTATTCATCCAGCCCTCCACACCACGGGGTCCTGTTCAACCAGCCCTCCACGGCCACCCCACCACCATCTACTGTTCATCCAGCCCTCCACACCACGAGGTCATGTTCATCCAGAGGCAACACCACCGCTCACTATTCATCCAAACCCCCCCCGCAACGCTCACTATTCATCCAATTGATCGGCTTTAGTTAGAAGCAGTAGCGAAGGAATGGCTCCATCGGGTTCTGTTAACAGCCATCGATCGATCGCTCGGGTTCAGTAACGCGTAGCCTGCATTGTAATCGCTCGGGTTCAGTTAGAGCCCAACGCCTCGCTCGGGTTCAGTTAGAGCCAATGCCTCGCACATGTACGAGAGAAACGCGCATCGCTCGGCCCCTGACCTCCCACCGTAACCGGCAACTCCCCAAAAATTTCCTCCCCTTCGCTTCTACCACGGTTTTTTCCGTCATGGACGGCCCAAAGAATGTCATGCAGCTGCTTCTCCAACCCGCCCAGGATGAAAAGCCCATTTTCTATCATGATTTTTTGTCATAGAAGTAGGAGCCCACCACATCTATGATGATATCGGGTTTTGTCACAATTATCGTCATAGAAGTGTCATATCTACGACAGAAAAAAATTTTGTTTGGCCCAAAATGTCACGGATGTGTCTTTTTTTGTAGTGACCATACCTTCCTATATGCGGTATCTACCTGCCGTTCCGAGTAAATTTGTATGTGACAAACTCCAAACCTTCAAATGAAATTATGTTTTGTATGCTCGAACAGCTCATGTATCAACTAGGGATGTCTGTATCTTCCATGTTAGGCGGGTTATTCTCAAGAGGAGTGGACTCCTCACTCACGAGAAAATGGCTGGTCACCGGGATGCCCCGTCCCATGCTCAAATCAAATCAAAGTAATTGCAAACAAAACTCCTCCAGGATTGTTGTTAGTTGGAGGCACCCGTTGTTTCGGGAAAGCCATGGATTGATGATTGTAGGTGGTGGGGGAGTAAAAACTTTACCATTCTGTTTGGGAACCACCTTTAATGTGTGTAGCATGGAAGATATCGAGATCTCTCGGTTGTTATGTTGACAGTGAAAGTATACCGCTCAAAATATTATTTATCTCTATTTCAAAATTGAGCTCTGGCACCTCTACAAATCCCTGCTTCCCTCTGTGAAGGGCCTATCTATTTACTTTTATGTTGAGTCATCATCCTCTTATTAAAAAGCACCCGCTGGAGAGCACCGGTGTCATTTGCGTACATTACTATTAATTTATATTGAGTATGCCTATGATTGGATCTCTTTTACCATGAATTACAATGTTTAGTCAGTCCTTGATCTTCAGAGGTGCTCTGCATTTATGTTTTGCATCCTCGGAAAGGGCTAGCGAGATACCATCTTGCTATATCATATTATGATTGTTTCGAGAAAGTGTTGTCATTCAAGATTTATTATTGTTGCTCACTAGTTGATTATTCCATTGATACGAGTAAACATGAGACCTAAGTGTTATTCTCAATATGGTTAGGTCATAATCCTTGCTAAAAACTTGAATGTTGGCTTTACATATTTGCAACAACAAGATCAAACAGAGTTTGTAAAAGTTTTTCTTTATCACTTTCAGTTTGTCAACTGAATTGCTTGAGGACAAGAAAAGGTTTAAGCTTGGGGGAGTCGATACGTCTCCATTGTATCTACTTTTCCAAACACTTTTGCCCTTGTTTTGGACTCTAACTTGCATGATTTGAATGGAACTAACCCGGACTGACGTTGTTTTCAGCAGAACTGCCATGGTGTTATTTTTGTGCAGAAATAAAATTTCTCGGAATGACCTGAAAATCCACGGAGCAACTTTTTGGAATTAATAAAAAATATTGGCAAAAGAATCAACGTCAGGGGACCCACACCCTGTCCACAAGGGTGGGGGCCGCCCCCTAGGGCGCACCCCCTGCCTCGTGGGCCCCCTGAAGCTCCACTGACCTCAACTCCAACTCCATATTCACGTTCGGGGAGAAAAAATCAGAGAGAAGGATTCATCGCGTTTTACGATACAGAGCCGCCGACAAGCCCTAAACTCTCTCGGGAGGGCTGCTTTGGAGTCCATCCGGGGCTCCGGAGAGGGGGATCCGTCGCCGTCTTCATCAATAACCATCCTCCATCACCAATTTCGTGATGCTCACCGCCGTGCGTGAGTAATTCCATCATAGGCTTGCTAGACGGTAATGGGTTGGATGAGATTTACCATGTAATTGAGTTAGTTTTGTTAGGGTTTGATCCCTAGTATCCACTATGTTCTAAGATTGATGTTGCTATGACTTTGTTATGCTTAATGCTTGTCACTAGGACCCGAGTGCCATGATTTCAGATCTGAACCTATTATGTTTTCATGAATATATGTGAGTTCTTGATCCTATCTTGCAAGTCTATAGTCACCTATTATGTGTTATGATCCATTAACCCCGAAGTGATAGTAATCGGGATACTTACCGGTGATGACCGTAGTTTGTGGAGTTCATGTATTCACTAAGTGTTAATGCTTTGATCCGATACTCTATTAAAAGGAGCCTTAGTATCCCTTAGTTTCCATTAGGACCCCGCTGCCATGGGAGGGTAGGACAAAAGATGCCATGCAAGTTCTTTTCCATAAGCATGTATGACTATATACGGAATACATGCCTACACTACATTGATGAACTGGAGCTAGTTCTGTGTCACCCTATGTTATAACTATTACATGAGGAATCGCATCCGACATAATTATCCATCATAGATCCAATGCCTACGAGCTTTTCACATATTGCTCTTTGCTTAGTTACTTTACCGTTGCCACTGTTACAATTACTACAAAACTGCTACTGCTACTTTTGCCACTATTATCGTTACTTCCATACTACTTTGCTACTAAATACTTTGCTACAGATATTAAGTTATCTAGGTGTGGTTGAATTGACAACTTAACTGCTAATACTTGAGTATATTCTTTGGCTCCCCTTGTGTCGAATCAATAAATTTGGGTTGAATAATCTACCCTCGAAAGTTGTTGCGATCCCCTATACTTGTGGGTTATCATGAGGCTGTGAAGGAGGAGGGCGGACGGAGCAGCTCGGCCACGCCCTTGGTCACCACCACCAGGACCCACAAGAAGCCCCAGCTCGAGCGGAAGTGGAGTCATCCACCAAAGTTCAGCTGGAAGACTGTTGGAGGAGGCCAAGGCACCAAGAGAGTGGCCCCCTTGCCGGCAACCAGGAGACCGGTGATGATGATTCCGGGGAGGAGGGGAAGAGCGGAAAGATGAGGTGGCAGGTTGTTAGGACGAGATGAACGTGTCGATGCAATAGTACTCCGACCTGACAGCCTGCCTCCCACCTTCTCCATCTTCCCTGGCTTCGTCTTCAGCAACACCTCTCCAGGGAAGCGCCTGCCTCGCGGTCCAGCATCGCCTCCGGAGAGACGGCGAGTGACCAAGACAGTCGGGGGGCCTGAGGCGCACCGCACCCCACCATGGCAGGCAGCAAGACGCCCTCTTAATCAACATCAACCCCAGTTCCAAGGAGAGGGACAGTACTGGGATTGCTAACGAGCCCAAGCCCTTCACCTTGGACTTGGAGCAGGCGCACTCCCCGAGCGCCATCACCATTGCTTAGCATCATCACCTCCAAGCTCAAGCCCGGGGCCCTGCCCCGGGCTCTCCCTTCCAGCATACTCAAGACAAAGCAAGGCAGAGGAGGAGAGGTATGTGGATGAGCGCCTCCACCCCTCCCCCGCTCCTCCTTTTATGGGGGAGCGGGGGACTGGGGGCTGATTCCATGACGGGTAAACCACCGTCCTCCTACACCAACTCAAGAAGACTGGGCCCTCACCATAATGCTCTCCCATAGCACGCGCCTCCGCTACCTACCCCGCGCGATGCATGCAGCATACGTGGATAAGGATAAGGGCATGGTGGGAAGAGTGAATTAGCGGTTTCTACCCCATGCGTTAAAGTCACTCACGGGCCATTCCAAGGGCGGCCCCACCACTATTGGCTTTACATGATGTGCGGGAAAACCGGAAACTGACCCGGAATCTAGGTTAATGAAGAAGCAAACAAGACACCAAGGGGCCAGCCTCTTCAGTGCCCCTGCCTGTGCACTTATTAGGGCCTACCCTGACGACGCCCGACAGCACGATCAGGGCAGGCCTGGGGGTTCTGTCGGTGCAACAGACCCTGGGTATGTTGTCCTGACTGTGCACAGGCAGGGGAACAAGATTATGGCAATAGGCCATACCATAATACAAGAGATCAAGATCTTTGAAGGACTACCATGCAGAACAAGAGGACCAAGATCAAGCCAGAGAAGCAAAGTACCACCAGGAGAAAAGCCTCCCTTGCCAAGCAAACAGGCTTGGCAAGGGCAGAGCCCCCCTGGAAGAAAGCGACCAAGACGTCCCGGCAGGGCCTGCTGGGACTCATGGAGGCAAGAAACACCTCATCAACCACTCCCCCATGGCCCACGTCTTCAATTAGTGCGGTATCAAGCCGCAAAGTGATTAAGTGGCAGCCATTCGCCACATGGCAGCCTCTTTCTACTGGAAAACCTACAGATGACACCCGTCCCGCGATGTGTGAAACAACCAGGCGAGAAGCTGGCAAAACAAGCCCGGTGTTGGGGAAACGATACCTATGGGATCATGAGTATCCCTTATATGGTTGGTGGGGGAAAGAATGCACAAAGAGCAGGTCTGGTGATAGCACGAGGGATTTTTACCCAGGTTCGGCCGCTGAGGAGCGTAAAACCCTAGTCCTGCTTTGAGTGTATATTTAGTGTTCTTGAACCTTAGCTAGCTGCTATGCGTGCCTGGTCCAAAAGTTCAAATCCTCCTCTAATACTCCTTGGGCCTCCTTTTATACTTCCAAAGGGGTTTCTACAGTGGCACACAGGAGGTGTAAAGTAGCTACAGTGCACAAGCTTATCACTGACGTTGTAGGACAAAAGCATTAAATGTGCTGCTTACGTGCCCTCCAACTTTATCGGGGACGATAGTAGAGCCCGTCCCGTCCATCGCCGCCTCACCCGTCTTGACAGGCATCCAGGCTGACGAGCCATGCAACGCCAAGCTGGCTGGCTAGCCGCTATGCTGGCTCGGTGGCAGGATCTTCATGAAGATCTGCATGCCACCACGCAGGTACTTGCCTAGTTGGCAGGCTGGTTGCTGTGCTGGAATGGTCGCAGGTCGACGGAACCTTGTCGTGTGTTAGCCCTCCTGTGGCTTCGTAGTTGTGCCCGGCAAGAGCCTTGCCGGGGTCTCGTAGTCGTATCCGGCAAGAGCCTTGCAGGGGGGATTCGTCCTCTGGTCTCCATGAAGATCTGCATGCCACCAGTCTTCACTAAGATCTGCATGCTACTACGCATGTGCCCCCGAGTCTTGGTCTTGACATTGTCGATGGTGTCAGAGCTCTCAACCCCAAGGGAGGTGGCCTTGCTGGTGCTTCACAAGCCGTCCCGGCAAGAATCTTGTCAGGGCTACGCAAGCTACCCTGGCAAGGATCTTGTCGGGGAGGTCTAGCTTGTCTTCTGTTCTCTGTTTACTGCCTTGAATGCTACCTTGGTAGTCTTGTATCTTGTCTTCTACTGCCCCGTCAAGCCTTGCCACGGGTGTGGCTACAACTGCCCATGCACAAGTAAGGGGTACAAAAGGGCCCAAACTTATGTACACCGACAGGAGCCCCTGGGCCTGGACCACACGCGAGTGCGAAGCGTCGTTGGGCCAGGCCCAAAATAGTGCGCGGGCACGTGTGGCAGGGATTAACTGTTGTAATCTTTTCGTCAATTGTGCTTCCCCACGGTCCGCATTGAGTGCACGACGTCGGGGTCATGCGTGGAAGGGACGCAGCATGCCTGCGACGCCTCACACCAAACAGTAAAGAGGCAGCCCGCACCTTCCCCATAAAAAAGAGGAATCCGAAGGGGCGCTGCTCATTTACGAAGAAAACTCGGGTCGTGTCCTGCATGGCGCTTGGAACCCACGATCACGGGGTGGAAAACGGCCATCCCACTTCCCTTTATGCTTCTGGATCATCCGCCATGTGTCCTTCATGCCTTAGGAAGGGTAGGTGGTGGATGCGGAGGGCATGGGCATTAACGCCGTGGTGGGAAATTACGCATCGCTGGCTGGAGCAGCGGGTCGGCCTGATTCCCTCTGCCTCTGGAGGCCGTATTGGTTGAGCGGGGCGGCCGCCCTTGGGGTGAGAGGACAGCCCCCGGACCTGTCCCTCTATAAAAAGGGAGGGACCGTGTCTTTCCATACACACCTCCTTCTTCTTCTTCCTGCTTTGCAATCTTCCTCCGCTCGTCATGGTGAGAGGGCGTGCTGGTGCTCCAATGGCAGCGACGATGGCTTCCGCTCGACAACGCGTCCCTCCTCCTCCTGAGTTCACGGTGGCAGAGCTCACTATGAGAGGGAGAGGGAGGGGCGAGGCCGAGGTCGCCGCGACACTCGAGGAAGAGGAGGACGGGGCGGCGCACTAGCTGCGCCTCCGTTGGGGGCCCCTCCCCCAATGGAAAGTCATGTTGGAGACCAGCCCCACGCGTTCTTCATCAGGCTGTACAAGCCCTTGTGTGGTCATCTCTACCTCCCTACTCCGTTTTCTCGGGTAATGGAGCTTGACACGCCGCACGCCTTGAGGCCTCATAAAGAGGCTGTAGGAACGGCGGCATGTGGGAACGGCGACATGTGGGTCGATGTCAACTTCCCCGTCCCTCATGTTATGTACTTCCGCCATGGTTGGAAAACCTTTCCCACGCCCATAGCTTGTCGGAGGGGCACGCTATCCAGTTCAAATTAATGAAGAATAGCCTGCATTCTGTCAAGGTCTTCGGGCACTCGGGAATCCGCTTAGGGTGCTACGCGGAGAGCTCCGTCGATGATGAAAGCTCCTCCTCGAGCGATAGCGACGAGGAGGGCCGTGACGGCGATGATGACAGCAGAGGTAAGGAGAATGATGACTCTGACTCCCACTAACCACCGCCCGCACCATTTTCATCAGGTGGCAGCACCATCATCTTCACCGCCCCCCAGGCAACATGCCTTGTCGGGGGCTGTGCTTGCTAGCCCAGGTGTCGGTGGTCGACGGGTCGCCTCCGCCATGCTCTTCATCGATGCGTCCCCCTGTGTCTCCCTTTTGTCCCCTATGCCTTCACCTGTCGTGCCTGGGAGGAGAGGGGCAAGAACGGGGATTACGAGGCACTTATCTTTTTTCAATTTTAAACTTGTAGGCACTTGCCAAATCCTAATTTAAGTAATGTAATCTCTCGAGCCCATGTTTGTGTTTTGTAACGTTTGTACTTTCATCAGCATGCCAATGAAAAAGATGAGCCTTGCCGGGAACCCATGCATGTCAATGAAAATGCCTCTTTAATGTAAATACACAAGTTTTCCTGGCAGGCTACATTGTCGGCACCCTTTTTTCCTGCCAGAGAATCACATCTGCCGGGTTACATACAAAGGGTCCAGCCCCCTGCCAATCTCTTTTTATCAAAGGCTACTCCGACCATTCTGACCGAAGCAGCACTCGAGTCAGGGATGGGAGCACCTAAGTCTAAAAAGAGTGGCGAGGTTTTCTAATGCACAAGTTATAGGTTACAGACATGAATGGACAAGACGTAAACTTTATCTGTTTGGCTTGTCGGGGATCGCAATGCTGGGCAGTCTTCTCAATCTCTTGTCGAAGCCAAGTCCATGACAAGAATAGCAGAACCAAGCATCATCACTATGGCTGGAAAGAAGAGAAGATAGGAGCATCGATCCTGGGCGGTTCATTAGTATTTGCTGGAAACAAGGGTAGTACAATATCCTGGACAAGCATGCATATATGTATAGACCTAAACATCGAAATCAACAGGAACTATACGTACAGAAAGTTATTCGACTGTGCATAGGGTCTGCGCCTGGCTTTGTACATAGGGTTACATGCCTTGCCGGCAAGTCTAGCACAAAAGGGGGTTGTTGGGGGTCCCAGCAACCGCGCCTCATGGGTAAAACTTGCGAACATGTTCGATATTCCAGGAGTTCCTCACTGAAATACCGTCTTTGGTCTCCTAGCAGACTTCGCCAGGCCTGGTGACTCGTATTACCCGTTAAGGGCCTTCACACTTTGGCATCAACTTGTTAGAATTCTTGGCGGATTGAACACACCGAAGAACAAGGACGCCTTCCTCAAGGCTTCGTGTATGAACCTTGCGGCTATGGTAGTGGCGCAAGGCTTGCTGGTAGTGTGTGGCTCGCACAGCAGCCCAAAGACGATCTTCCTCAGGGAGCATAGCACCATCTTGGTGCAACTGCTCTTGCTCAAGCTCATCATAAGCGAGCACTCGGGGTGACCCGTATGTGGGTTCTGTGGGGAGAACTGCTTCTGCCCCGTATACCAGGGAGAAGGGTGTCTGGCCAGTGGCTCGATTTGGTGTCGTTCTGATTGACCAAAGAACCATCGGCAAATCGTCAATCCAGCGTCTTCCGCACTTGTGTAGCCTATCGAAAGTTCTTATTTTTAGGCCCCGCAACACTTCAACCTTTGCCCTTTCTGCCTGGCCTTTGCTTCATGGATGAGCAAAAAAAGCAAAACAAACTTTGCTGTCGAGGTCTTGTATATACTACATGAAGGTGCGGCTTGTGAACTGCGTGCCGTTGTCGGTGATGACTCTGTTTGGCACACCAAAACGACAAACTAGTCCATTGAAGAACTTGACGGCTGATTGTGTTGTCACCTTTCTCACTGGCTCCACTTCTGGCCACTTTGTGAACTCGTCGATTACGACGTACAAGTACTCAAAGCCCCCGACGGCACAGGGAAAGGGTCCTAGTATGTCGAGCACCCAGATCGAAAATGGCCAGGGAAGAGGGATTGTCTGAAGAGCTTGAGATGGTTGATGAAGCTTCTTTGAATGGAACTGGCATGCTTCACTCTTGGTTACTAGTGCAGTTGCATCCTGGAGAGCAGTGGGCAAATGAAACCTTGCCAGAATGCTTTGCCAGCAAGGGATCTTGACCCTATGTGGGAGCCACATATGCCTCCATGTATCTCTGCCAACAGCTCCAGTCCGTCCTCCTGAGGAATGCACTTCAATTTCATGCCATTCGGCCTCATCCTATATAAGACATCGTCCACAAACCGGTACATGCTAGACCAACGGGCTACTTTCTCTGCCTCTTCCTGTTCCTCAGGGAGTTCCCCTATTTGGAGGAACCGAACGGTGTGTTGTGCCCATGCCGGAGCCTGGGGCTCGACGGCAAGGACTAAAGGCGCGTCCTCTGTCATGGGGGCAGTTGTCTCCACGACAAGGGCTTGAGGCCCTGCCGGCGCCTGCTGCTCCCTGGAAAACTTGGGGTTCCTGCTCAGCAGGAAAGTACTTGCCGGGCCTGTGTTCCTTCGCTTATTTTGTCCTGCCAATGGTTCAATGGATGGCTGAGTCAATTGGAGCACAAAGGTTAATGGTTCCACAGGCAACTTGAGGGCAGCGCGTTTTGAAAGGTCGTCAGCAATGATGTTCTCTGCTCGAGGAACATGCTCTTCTTGCAGACCTTCAGAACGCTCCTCCAACTTCCTCACTTCATCTACATAGTTTTCCATCAATGGGCTCTGATAATCTTTGTTAACTTGCTTGACGACAAGCTGTGAATCACCTCTGACGATGAGCTTCCTGATTCCAAGGTTTGCCGTGATCCTGAGATCGGCAAGTAGTCCCTCATACTCTGCAGTGTTGCTCGTTGATCTCTCTTGGGGAAAGTGCATATGGATTATGTACTTGAGGCGCTCTCCGGTGGGCGCGACAAGTAGCACACCAGCACCAGCGCCTTGTAGTGAGAAAGCCCCGTCAAAGTACATAATCCAATCATGACTCGTTTCCTTGCTGTCGGGGATATACCCCGCGGTATAAACCGCCGGATGTATGACCCGGCTAGAGTTTGGCGATTCACTGGCAACCCACTTGGACATGGCGGTTTATGGTTCATTGGTAATCCGGCAGGCGGGTCAGAGGAGTGACAAGACCCGGTGGCCCAACGGGCGGTTTATCGAAGGCCGGATCATGCTATGGTGGGCCGGTTTAAGAGAAAAGGCGTGAGGAATATTTACTTTACAAGGAAGACCCGGACTTGTATCCGGTTTGTGTTAGAAGGGAGACTAGTCCTAATCCTAATAGGACTCCACATGTAACCCACCCCTTCAACATATATAAGGAGGGGCAGGGCTCCCCAGAGAGGGACAAGTGACAAGCAAGAAGAAACAATCTTAGGGCTAGACACAAAGAGGAGAGCCGGTTTACGGCGACTCCCTCGTGATGATAATGAGACCAAGCCTCAAACAGCATGTAGGGTTTTTTCCGGATGATGTTTCCCGGGGCCCGAAGCTGTCTAAATCCCTGTCTTGTGTTGCGTCTCTCGATTCCGCTCAACCCCTCTCAAGCTACCACATAGATGTGTTGGCCTCGCGACTAAGTCCTCACACTAAGGACAACTGACGTGACAATTCCACGACAGTTGGCGCCCATCGTGGGGCCCGCGCACGGTGGTGTTGAGTTCTTGAAGGGATCTTTAGGGTTCGAGGGACTCATATTTTTTTTTCTGATGAAGAAGAGCCGGTCTGAAAAGATCTGCATAAACATCAAGTCCATCGGACCAGATTTCAGATTTGTGAGATTCGAAGTTTAAAGAAAAATTAGGGTTCCATCTTTACGCTGCTACTGGTGCCCTGGCGATCTGTTGATTTGAAGCCAGATTGATTTTGGGGGAGCTGCTGATACTACTAGAAGTTTGGATTAACAGGATTTTCCATCGTGTGCCAGTCACCAAGGCAGCAGTCGTTTGTCCATTAAAGTGGCCACTGTCAAACCGCGAGCTGCTCCTATCCAGTTGCAGTTGGAAAAAGCAAGTCCCGAGACGGACTCGTACATCAACCACCAAAAGCAAGTCAAATTGCCTTAGAAAAAGGAAACAAACAACGAGACCAGGAGATCAATGCTGGAGCACTTTACGGGAATCTAGCAGCCTTTTTTTGAGTCACTGGCCTGGCCGGTTCTGGCACGCCGTATAAACAACGACACAACTCACGGGAAGACCATAGTGCTACATCTGCATGCATCCAACAAATCCAAAAGACTAGTCACCAACTCACCATACTAGCACACCTTATGGGAGTCACCATACTAGTCACCATGAGTGCTATGTACTACATCCACGGCCACCACAATTGGGTCAAACCGGCCTGAGTTGACCTGGCCACTCTACCGCTGCAGTGGCTCTGCCATGGCCGACGCGTCGCTTTGTTACCTCACGTCGAGCGCCTGCTGATCCCGCGGCTGGAACAAGCAACCGTACTACCAACTCGCCCATGTGCGTCCCGGCGGACGTACGCACAAGTCATCATTTGTCCCAAAAAAGGGGACAATGGCTTACTGTTTATAGCGACATGACCAGATCATCCCTGGTTCAAACATTAGGTGATATACGTCCAATCTGTTTTAACAGTACATATTAATTTGTGAGAACAATTATTTGGTCAAGTACTATTTTTACGCAGGATAGTCATTCAGGACAAAGGTGTATACATCGGATATGGAACGCGCACCAGCATAACTCTGCACTGGCGTTCGTCCGTGTCGTGTTGCTCAACGGATACGCGTGCAAGTCGTCACCCCCGTTGTTCGGTTTACATCCGACCGCGCATGCGGCTGGCTGGTTGTCAACGCCGGCTTGAAAACGTCATGCCCGGGTCGCCAGTCCGCACCAGTTTACCACACTACGGCCGGTTCACCCGTGACTGATTTCAGTTTCACCTAGTGATCATCAACTTCATGGCGGGTTATTTCCGGTTTAAACAAATCAGGTGCTATCCATCTAAAGTATATTTTATTAGCACATATTATTTTTTGTCAAAGAACAATTACTTTGATTTGTGTATTTTTATATACAGGACAATTATTCATCATAGATGTGGTTTATACCATGGGTGTGAAGCACGCGCTGACAACGTCCTGCCCGGTGTTTGTCCGTGCCACATTACACGGTGAATGGGCGCATGCAAGACGCCGCCCTTACGGCCCGGTTTACAACAGCTTGCCGGGACCGTGCCTGCGTTCGACTCGCTCGTCTGAACCGGTTTACAACGCCGCGACCGACACATCTGTCTGTGTCGCCTCTGATGCTGTGGTCGTATTTTCCGTCCGTCTCTTGCGGCCTGGTCTACATCAACATACCGGGCCGCACTTGTCTGCATGAGCTGTTTATTGAGTATGAGCAAGTCACAGCTTGGGTAGCCCGGTTTTTTCTTTCAACAAATTGGAGGCGAATTATCATCAACCGCCATCTGCATTGGATGGCTCAATGGAGAGGCACACAAGTCGCTGCCACTACAGTTTGGTTAAACTTCAAAGAGCCAGTTGGAAGGAACCATTGGCCGAGTTGCTGACACGGCTCATACGGGATCATTTATAACCCGCCGCAGTCATCACAACTTTTTGTGGATTCACATCGTGCTATCAACACCAATGGTATACAAGTTATGCCGGTTTATATCACGGTCGAACATGGAGAATCTCAAGCCAACTCCTCGAGTCACCTTTGAGACTTGGGGGCTACGATGACATAACTCAGCAAATCTTGCCAGTTTCAGCAAAGTTAAAAACCCAGGACGATGGAGGGAAAGATAACCCGGTCCCGGGGCTACTGTTATGAAAATTTAAAGGCTGTCGAAAAATTTCCGTCTTAGAAAGTATATAACAGTTACAAAATCCCGGCTCAGTGAAGAAGTTCCAGATCATCAGAAAGGATTCCGGTTTAAAATCCGGCTCAAGGGAAGTCAGTCTCACTGAAGCTCTCAAGTATCCAGTTTACAATCCGGTTCAAGGGAAATATATTCTCCCACACAGCTCTCAAACTCTCAAATCCGGTTTAAAAGTGTCCGGTTCAAAAAGGAATTAACTTCTCGCAAGTTCGAGTTGAGAGGCCGTCAGAAAATTTCCGGCTGAAAATGAAGATTCCGGTTTACAATCCGGTTCAAGGGAAAGATGTCTCCCACAAATCCTTGAAGCTCTCAATATCCGGTTCAAAATCCCGGTTCAAGAAGGATTTATCTCTTGCAAAAAGTTAAAAGGTGCCAAAGAAGACTTGCTGCCATGATGCGCGGTCCAAACATGGGTATCATGCCTTATTGGCTTATCATATTATTGGTCACTTGGGGGCTTGGTCGTATCCGAACCATAGCCACGCCTCTTGATCGGCCTAGTGCCATAACATCACTGGGGGCCTTGGTCGTGTCCGAACCAACGCGACACCTTTTGATAGGCGACAGCCACTAGATCACTTGGGGACATAGTCAAGTCTGAACCAGTCACGCCTCTTGGTCGGCCTAAGGCCACAAAATCACTTGGGGGCTTGGTCGAACCCGAACCATTGCCACGCCTCTTGATCTGGCATATATGCCACGAATCATTTGGGGACCTGGCTGACTTGAACCATAGCTACACCTTATTGGGAGCTTGGTCGTGTCCGACCATGGTAACACCATCTGATCGGCTCAGTAAAGCCTCTTTTTGCAAATGGTCTTATCATTGCCTTTGCTTCCATATTTTTTCATAACTGTTATTTGATTTTTGTTGCGTTTTTTTTAAACCGACAACGTTTTAATCCGGTTCAACTGTCAATTACAAATTGACGGAACACGGTCAAATCTTAATCCGGAGGCCATCTGCCCGGTTTGATTTTCTGTTACCATCCTATTATGGAGTAAACCGGTGTTTATCAACCCGGCTTGACATTCAATTACAAGTTGTCAATACAGGATCAAGTTATAATCCGAAGACTATCAGCCCGGTCTGGTTTGACTACGAGTCGCCAGTATTATATATGGTTAAACCGGTGTTTATCACAACCCGGTACGGTTTATCATCAACCGGCACACTATGAAAGGAGTTATCATTACTCAAGATTGGGGTTATCACTCTTACTACAAAAAATTGGTAAACCAATGATGTGATTCAATATCACAGGTATGATATATTTCATTGATTATTCTTAAGTGCAGCCTTGGTTATAAACCTGGGTTATATGTTGGGCATTATGACCCGTCCGGCGGTAAACCGCCAGGACACTTTAAACTTGTTGTATGCAGAGACAGGTTGAATAAAGCATGATGATAAATTATCCGGTATTTATTAAACCGGCCTGGCTTTAAGACGATAAGTCGCCAGTATATGATGGGAAATTATCCGGAGTTTATTAAACCGGCCTGGCTTTGGACTATACGTCGCCAGTATATATTTGGATTGTGCCATTGGAATCATGCGCTTATAAATGATTGGGTTATATTATTCAAATAGCCAAATTTGGCTGAATTTTCATTATGATATTGGATGAATTTTTCATACCGGATTATATTATCTTGAATAGCCAACATGGCTGGATTTTTATGGTTATTAGTAACCGGTATTATTGAGTTTTCAAAGTCGCTTTAGCGCAACAGTTATTATTTTATCAAAGGATATGATTTATTCTACAATGGAAGGAATAGTCCCGAGTTGCTGCAGGCTCACGACCCGGCACTTGGGGGCTACATTATTCAAATTGAGATTACATGCAAGTCTCATGTCGCTACAAGCATGCATCATGATACTTGGGGGCTAATGCAAAGTAATTTTCTGCTCATATTATTGAAGACCCGACTCATCACATTATAATGAGTCGGCCCTTGGGGGCTACCAATTGCTCCTGTCAACAGTTGAAGGTACAAAGCTTTTTATTCATTATATTGAAGAGTCCACTGCTCAGTTGGTAAATCACAAGGCTCTTAACCTTGTGGACGTGGATTCAAGTCCCATGATGAGGGTTACATCATATGATGTTATTTTCATTGAAGTATATATTAAAGTCCCAGCTCAATATTATCTTACTGAGCCGGCCCTTGGGCGCTACACATCATTGCTCAAATCTACATGATTATACCTACAAAGTCCCTGCTCATTATTGCATAATGACCCGGCTCTTGGGGGCTACACTGGTTGAAGTTTTTATGAGTATAAGACAATTGCAAGTCCCAGGTTGCTGTAAGCATGATAACCCGGAACTTGGGGGCTACATAGTATGGAGTATTCAGTTTTTACTTGTCACTGGGATGAACAACATGGATTTCTTCTTAAGTGGCAGTATTTATATTGAAGCAAGTCTTAAGCCATCACTTTGTTCTGCTCAAGACTTGGGGGCTACAGGTATTATATTATTATCGAAGAACTATTTTCAAATTCTCTATTTTGAGCAAACTGGATTAACCCGGCGTCACCAATCATTATGACCCTGTGTCTGTAACCCGGCGTCATCAATAATCATGAACCGGCATTAGCAACAATCATGAACCGGTGTTGGCAACAATCATGACCCGAAATTATCAGTTTTTATAACCAGACAATGGTGGTAATCATAAACCAGCAAGTTTTACATCTTCAAGCCGGCTGGATATCAGTTGAATATTTCAGAGACTAATATTTTTGTCAAGTCAAAGCATTGAAGGCCGATTCAAATGGATTCTTTATTTACAAATATCTTCTGCAAGCAAATTGATTATGAAGATGGTTATTAACTTGGAAGGAAGAAATGACAAGGATTTAAGGATGATCAAGTGCCGGCTTACAAGTATATTTAAATCGGAGCACAACCCGACAAATTTGTTTTTGTTGCAGATCAGTTTAACATGGATGAATCCAAATTAAACTTGGGGCTAATGTCGGGGATATACCCCACGGTATAAACCGCCGGATGTATGACCCGGCTAGAGTTTGGCGATTCACTGGCAACCCACTTGGACATGGCGGTTTATGGTTCATTGGTAATCCGGCAGGCGGGTCAGAGGAGTGACAAGACCCGGTGGCCCAACGGGCGGTTTATGGAAGGCCGGATCATGCTATGGTGGGCCGGTTTAAGAGAAAAGGCGTGAGGAATATTTACTTTACAAGGAAGACCCGGACTTGTATCCGGTTTGTGTTAGAAGGGAGACTAGTCCTAATCCTAATAGGACTCCACATGTAACCCGCCCCTTCAACATATATAAGGAGGGGCAGGGCTCCCCAGAGAGGGACAAGTGACAAGCAAGAAGAAACAATCTTAGGGCTAGACACAAAGAGGAGAGCCGGTTTACAACGACTCCCTCGTGATGATAATGAGACCTAGCCTCAAACAGCATGTAGGGTTTTTACCGGATGATGTTTCCCGGGGCCCGAAGCTGTCTAAATCCCTGTCTTGTGTTGCGTCTCTCGATTCCGCTCAACCCCTCTCAAGCTACCACATAGATGTGTTGGCCTCGCGACTAAGTCCTCACACTAAGGACAATTGACGTGACAATTCCACGACACTTGCCGTGGAGAGTGGTCTCTTGAATTTCTTCGTCAGGCGTTGAGGTCCCATCTGCTATGAACTCCGCCAAAGCTCTGCTCTGAGTTGTTGAAGTGCTTTCAAACCTAAGACCAAAGCCTTACAGTTCCAACGCCCACTCCACAATCCTCCCGGTTGCATCTAGGTTGTGCAAGATCCGCTGCAACGGGAAGCGAGTGACGACGGTGAACTCATGTGCCTGAAAATAGTGACACAACTTTCTTGGGGCCATAAGATAGCCGAAGAGCAGCTTCTGCACACCAGAATATCTTGATCTAGCCCCCTGCAAGAGGGAGCTGACAAAGTAGATTGGGTGCTGCATCATCTTCTTCTTCTATTTCACTTCGCTTGCTTGCCCAGATCCTGTCTCGCCGGGACCAGGCTCTGCCGGGGGCCCTGCCTCGCCGGCATCAGGCCTTGCCGGGGAAGGCCCAGGCTCATCATCTGACGGCCTCACCACTGCTGTTGCGTCTTCCTCAACTTCTCTCTGCGCCACTAGTGCAACACTGACCACTTGATTCGTTGCTGCTAGATATAGCAGCAACGAATCTTGTGGTTTAGGCGCGACTAGTATTGGCGTAGAGGAAAGGTACCTCTTCAAATCTTGCAGCGCTACCTCCACTTCCGGAGTCCATTTCATTGGACCTGCCTTTTTCAAAATTGTGAAAAAGGGAGGGCACGCTCAACAGATTTGGAGATGAACCTACCGAGAGCAGCAACACAGCCAGCAAGCCTACATACGTCCTTGACTCTTCTTGGCGCCTCAATCTACTCAATCGCCTTGATCTTGTCAGGATTCGATTCCGTGTTGAGATACAAAGAACCCGAGAAGCTTGCCGGATGGAACACCGAACACACACTTCTCAGGGTTGAGCTGGAGGTTGATCTTGCACAAATTTGCAAATGTTTCTTCCAGATCTTGCACGAGCGTTGCTTTGTCCTTGGTTTTGACCACTATATCGTCCATATACGCTTCCATATTTCTATGTAGCTGGGGCTCAAAACCAATTTGGACCGCTTCCATATACGCTTCCAAACAGCAGGTCGCACCCGGTAGTGGAGTCCACTATCTGGTCAATGCGCGGCAACGGGAAAGGATCCTTTGGTAAGGCTTTATTGATATCTCTATAGTCAATACACAATCTCCATTTCCCATTTGCCTTGTGCACCACCACTGGATTGGCCAACCATGTTGGGTGGAGCACTCCTCTGACCAAGCATGCCGCTTCCAACTTCCTGATCACTTCAATGATGAACTCTTGCCGCTCCAAAGCTTGCTTCCTGACCTTCTACTTGACGGGCCACGCATGAGGACAGACAGCAAGGTGGTGCTCAATCACATCCTTAGGAATGCTGGGGATGTCAGATGCTTGCCATGCAAACACATCGACATTCGCCTGCAGGAAGGCAACGAGCGTGCTTTCCTATTTGCTGTCAAGGGTGGAGCTTATGGTAAAAGCTCCGCATGTGCCATCCTCTTTCATGGGTACCTTCTTGGTTTGTGGTGGTGCTACCTTGGATTTCTTGCTCTTGCCGGTGGAGCTCTCTGGCACGTCCTCATCGGGAACGCAACACTCCGAGGAGGCGCGTATGCCGGAGTGGGTGCAAGAGGCCTTGCCGGGGCCAGAAGTCTTGCTGGTGGTTGAGGCCTTGCCGGTCTTCTTCCCCTCGAGAGCTCCAGTGCCAGGAGCAAGTGTTTTGGCGGTAGGTGCTGCAACTTCCTCTCGGTAGAGTTGGTCGGCACAGATGAGCGCATCTCTTTTGTCGCCACCGACAGTGATGATGCTCATCGGGCCAGGCATATTCAGCTTGTTGTAGGCATAGTGTGATGCCGCCATAAACTTGGCCAGTGTTGGATGGCCAAGGATCCCGTTATATGGCAACGGGATTTCGACGACATCAAAGACGATCTTCTCTGTCCTGTAGTTCAGGTCACCAACAAATGTGACTAGTAGACCTTCCATTTTGGCTGACTTCTCCCTGGGTTGATCCCTTGAAACGTACCAGTTTCTTTGAGATCTTCATCAGGAATCTGCAACTTCTTGATCATGTTGGGCGAGATCAAGTTCAAACCAGCCCCACTGTCAACTAGCATTTTTGTCACCTTGAGGTTGTGGATTGTTGGTGAAACCAACAACGGCAAACACCCTACCGCGGTTGTGCGATCGGGGTGATCCTCATTGTCAAAAATGATAGGCGTGTTGGACCATTTCAGTGGCTTCTGGGTGTCGGTCATTGGCTTCGTCGCCTTAATCTCACGTGCCCAACGTTTAAGTTGGCAGTGGTCAGAATGCAATGAAGCACCTCCATCAATGCACACGACTTCCGTAGCTTTCTGAAACTCGTGCTCGTTGGACTCGTCGTCATCGTCATGATCGTCATCCCCCTCTTTCTTGTCACGGCCCCGCGCAGGCCTCTCTTGTTGCTTGTCCTTGTCGCGGCGGCCCCCTCGACCGCGGTGCTTCTTGCCAGATCCCTCAGCACCATCCTGGCCCTTCTCTTTGTCTCATCTTTCATACTCAGCCCTCTGCTTCTCCATCAGCTGCTCAACTTGATGGCAATTTTGGAGGTCATGGCCTTCGGTGCGATGAATCTTGCAATATTGCTTGTCGGAGCCCTATGGCTTGCCGGTATCCGCCAAGGCCCGGCAGGCATCGCACCTGGCAATCTCCTTGCCGCGGTCATTGACCTTGGCCTTCTCGGCGGTGCCGGGGTTGCTGGATTCCTCAACGGCAAGCACGGTCTTGCCCTTGCGCTTCCTGTTGCATCATTGGCCCTTCTTTGCCGGGGCGACGATGTCTTCATCTCGAGAGTCAGTTTACATGCTGGCATCTTCACCGGGGTACTTTCTTCCTTCTTTAGCTCGAGCACACCTATCGGCCAGAACATAAAGGTTGGCAACATCTGTAATCTTGTTCATCGCCAGCTCTTACGCATCTTACGATTGCGCATGTTCTGATGAACACGCTGATGACAGCAGCGGGATGAACATCTGGGATGTTGTACTGCACATTGCTGAACCTTTATATCTATTTGCGCAAGCATTCGCCGTCCTTCTGGGGGATAACATGCAAATTACTTGCCTGGCCAGGAGCTATGTGGCCGCCAGTAAAGGCGCCAACAAACTCGTGGCATAGATCCGACTAAGAGGAGATGGAATCTTTCGGCAGGTGCATCAACCATGACCTGATGTTGGGCTTGAGCACCAATGGGAAGTAGTTGGCGAGTACCTTGCCGTCCCGAGCTCCGGCAGCTTGCATTGCGATGGTGTGAACACTCAGGAACTCGGACAAATCGGTCTTGCCATCATACTTCTTCGGGACCTCTGGTTTGAACGTGCGGGTAGTGGGCCACTAGAACTGTCATAGCTCACAGGTAAATCCTGGACAGGTTATTGCATAAGGAAAGTCACCAGAATCCCCCCAGTGCAGGCATGTATGCAGTGGGCCCAGCATGCCTATCAGATTGGTGGCGTGCTTCTCGTCGCCGCTCGATGGTGGATCGAGCATCCTCCTTGACCCATTCCCGAAAACTTGATGTTGGTCATGACATGCTCGTATATCAGACGATGTCGTGGATACGTGATCACGGGCGTCGACCTGATGAGCTGGCTACCGCCGCTGTCGCGGTGGAGGGGAGTGCATCGTGGTTGCGTCACCTCCAACCCTTCCACTGTCGACATGTGCCTGCTAATACGTCTCCAACGTATCTATAATTTTTTATTGTTCCATGTTGTTATATTATCATTCTTGGATGTTTTACAAACATTTTATGTAATTTTTTGGTACTAACCTATTGACATTGTACCAAGTGCTAGTTGTTGTTTTCTACATGTTTTTTATATCGCAGGAAATCAATATCAGACGGAGTCCAAATGCCACGAAGCTTTACGGTGATTTTTTATGGACCAAAATGAAGAAGTTGGGCCCTGGTTTCACCTGGGGGGAGTCCCGAGGAGGGGACAACCCACCAGGGTGCGCCAAGAGGCCCAGGCATGCCCTGGTGGGTTGTGCCCACTTCGGGTTTCCCCCGGACCGCCTCTTTGCTCTATAAATACCGCAATATTCTAGAAACCCTAGGGGAGGCGACAAAATATTCATCCAGCCGCCGCAGAGTCCAAAAACCACCAGATCCAATCTAGACAGCATCACGGAGGGGTTCACAACTTCCATTGGTGCCTCTCCGATGATGCATGAGTAGTTCTTTGTAGACCTTCGGGTCCGTAGTTAGTAGCTTGATGGCTTTCTCTCTCTCGCTGAATCCTCAATACAATGGCCTCTTGGAGATCCATATGATGTAACTCTTTTTGGCGGTGTGTTTGTTGGGATCCGATGAACTTTGAGTTTATGATCAGATCTATGTTTTTATCCATGAAAGTTATTTGAGTCTTCTTTGATCTCTTATATGCATGATTGCTTATAGCCTCATATTTCTTATCCGATATTTGGGTTTTGTATGCCAACTTGGTATATTTATCTCGCAATGGGAAGAGGTGCTTTGTAGTGGGATCGATCTTACGGTGCTTGATCCCTGTGACAGAAAGGGAACCAACACGTATGTATCGTTTCTACTAAGGATAACAAGACAAGATCTGTATATGCCGCCATAGATAAACGGATCTCGTCTACATCATGTCATCTTTCTTATTGCATTACTCCGTTTTCTCATGAACTTAATACACTAGATGCATGCTGGATAGCGGTCGATGTGTGGAGTAATAGTAGTAGATGCAGGCAGGAGTCGGTCTACAAATCCTGGACGTGATGCCTATATAATGATCATTGCTTGGATATCGTCATGATTATTTTAAGTTCTATCAATTGCCCAACAGTAATTGTTTTCCACGCGTTTGCTATCTTTCTCGAGAAAAGCCACTAGTGAAACCTACGGTCCTCGGGTCTTCTTTTCATCATATTTGCCTTTGCGATTTATTTTCTCTTGCATTTTTTTCAGATCTATTAAACCAAAAATACAAAAATACCTTGCTGCAGTTTATTTGTTCCGCGATCTATTTATCTTATCTACCACTTTTTACCTCACGTTATTTGCCCACTAGAGGCACCGTACCAGAAAGGGATTAACAACCCCTTTAACACGTCGAGTTGCGAGTATTTGTTATTTGTCAGGACCCCGACTCAATGCCACATCGATCTAGCATGTAACACCTCATATCACTTTGCGGCGTCACGCACGGTATCCCCACGGTTGTCGCCTTACCTATGCCCGGGACCGTTTGCGCCTTTTGGCAAACGTATATGACAGTGTCGCTAGCATCCATATGATAAGGAGCCCGGGCTGACATGGCTAGTCGTAAACCCAAAGTGGCACATACTTACAGGGACAGGCATCCATGACCCAACATCGAACGTGTCGATCATCAGCGAGTGAATCCAGGCTGTAGCACTAGGCTAACAGGACTCCGGTGAACCGGGCTGTAGCGGGCTAACAGGACTCCGGTATTCATCGCGTGACATTTCCCCGAAGGGACAAACACAGGAACGAAGAAGGACACATGCCGGCCAGCCTAAGTGTTTCGGAGCAGTAGCAAGCTACCATGGCTCAGTGGAAGCACTAGGAGACATTTCCCGGTAAGAGAGGCTACTAAGGATAAACAACTAGATAGTCAGATCCCACACATACCAAGCACTTCAATAACATACACACAATATGCTCGATATGTGCAAATACAACATGGCATCACAACATGACTCTACAACTCAAGTATTTTATTCAATAGGCTCCGAGGAGCGAGATATTACAAACATGGGTCTCATGACCCAACAATCAGAGCATACAAGTCAAAGCACATGCGGAAGCTTAACATGTCTGAGTACAGACATCTAGAAATTAAAAAGGCTGAAAAGCCTGACTATCTACCAGATCCTGCCGAGGGCACAAGATCGTAGCTGAGGTAACAAGCTAAACGTCGAAGTCCACGTGGAACTACTAGCGAGACTGAAGTCTCTCTGCAAAAACATAAAATAGGAAAACGTGAGTACAAATGTACCCAGCAAGACTTACATTAGAACTATCTACATATGCATCATTATCAACAAAGGGGGTGGTGGAGTTTAACTACGGCAAGCCAGCTTTGACTCAGTGGCTATCCTAAACTACGACTGCAATTAACTCTTTTGAGGTGGCGCACACGAGTCCACATATTCACCATATCAATACACCACTATGGATCCGCTCCCGTCTCCCTACGAGAACGCCATCCATAGCACTCACGCTTATCTTGCGCATTTTAGAGTATCCACTTTCACTTGTCTATGACATGTACAGGCAACCCAGAAGTCCTTTACCGCGGACACGGCTATTCGAATAGATCATATTAACCCTGCAGGTGTGTACTTCTTCACACACGCTCTCACCACTTACCGCCGTTTACACGACATGTACTCGGCAACCTTCAAGCGGAAGCCCAGCGAGGGTGTCGGCCACGACCTGACTAACCACACAAGTCTCTCATCCAGGTTTATCGCGTATTCGGGTTCCATCCGCAAGGAGATCCGGCCGGGGTGTCGCTCACGACCCCAAACGATCTATGCAGGGTTCCCAAGTCCACCATCCGGGTGCCACTTGGTACACCGGGCCACTGTGCCTAGTCTGTCCCAAGCCCACCTGTACCGAGTGCCACTTGGTAGACTACTAACACTACCTACAAACACCAAAAACTAGTTGCAACTCCTAGACAGAGATCAAGTTGATTAATAGGTCGAGAGGGGCACTTAAGCATTCCAATGCGTGGTAGTAGCTGGTCATGGATCACAAACACAGAACTCAGTTCCTAAGGACGGCTGCAATGAGACAACCCACCATGTACTCCTACATGGCATCTCACCGCTACCTTTACCAAATCGTGTTCACACACTTAGCTCTCAACAGTAGGACATGTTCACACACCTCCGATTCATCCCTGATGAATCAGACCTGACACAACTCTAAGCAATAGCAGGCATGACAACAAGCATGAATGAGTAGGCACATCAGGGCTCAAACAACTCCTACTCATGCTAGTGGGTTTCATCTATTTACTGTGGCAATGAAAGGTCATGCAGAGGGTAAAGGGGTTCAGCTACCGCAGCAAGTAACAGATGAATCGTTCTTGTCCTAATGCAGTAAACGAGAGCAGGAGCGAGAGAGTGGGATTGTATCGGAATGAACAAGGGGGTTTTGCTTGCCTGGCACTTCTGAAGATAATATAGTTCTTCATTGGTGTCATCAATCACATCGTCGGTACACGTCTATCGAGAGGGGACAATTACTGGCAAACAAGGAAGAACACAATCAATCAATGCAACAATACGATGCATGATCATGACATGGCAATATGGTGTGGTTTGTGCTAATGCAGCTAAGACCAGATTAAATGAAGTTGGATTGAACCAAGGGTTCAAATTCAAACTCCATATGTGGTTATTTAAATGCCATTCATACCATTTGTCCTAAACAGTAGTAATAAGTTGTTCTAACATGCATGAAAATGGTACAGATGGATAGATTGGATTTTTCTGATCATTTTAAATATATAAATTATTTCAATCTGAGCTACGGTTGAATTTCTATGATTTATTGAAGTTTAAAGCATTTTCTGGAATTTCTAAACCTTTCTGATTTACTTTAATTCCAAAAAGGCTTTAATGCATCAGCATGACCTCACGGTGACGTCAGCAAGTCAACAGGCGCTGTCCAGGTCAAATTTGGCCAGCGGGACCCGCTGGTCAGTCTCACAGTGATGGCTAGGGTCATTGACATGTGGGGTCAGGTCAACAGGTGACGTGGCCGGGTCAAACTGACCTGTGGGGCCTACGGGTTTAGTTTGATCTAAACAAAACTAAATCAGGGTTAATTAGGAAGTGGGGCCCATATGTCAGTGAGTGTGGGTTCAATTAGTGGCGCCATTAGCTGCTAATGACGCTGCCACGTCAACACGCCGGAGTTTTGGCCGGCGGCGACCAACAACGCGGCGGCGACTCGCCGAACTTGCGCTACGAGCGGCGGCTGGATGTGCGGAGACCACCGGGGCGTAGCCCGTCGCCGTCCGCATCCAGGAAAGCAGGTGGGAGGCTGCGGGGGCATCGGAGCTCGCCGGAGCAAAGCTCAGGGCGGTGGCCGGAGTTCGGCTTCGACGGCGGGGCTAGCTACAGAGCAGAAAAGACAGCAGAGTTAGGGGGGAAGTGCGGCGGAGCTCACAGCGGATTTGACGGAGGTGCCAGCATGCTCGGGGGAGGCCAGAGCTGAGCGGGGCGGCGAGGCGGATCTCCGGCGTTGGGAGGTCGAAGACGAGCTTGGTGAGGCTATTCGGGGGCTTCCGGTGCCGCGTGGCTCGGCAGAGAGGGCTAGGGCGACGGGGCGGATCTTCTGGGTGCAGCGGCAGGGGAGGGGTGGCCGGTGGCCGCGGTGGTGCTCGTCAGCGGCAACGGCTGCGCTCGGTGGCTGCGCGTAGGAGAAATAGAGGAGGGGGAGGGAGAGCAGCGAGTGAGGGAGAGGAGAGAGGGGCCACCAGGGGGGTTCGTGGCATCGCGGTGGTGTGAGGGGGAGGCTTGGGAATGCCTCGGTGGAAGCAGGAGGTGGAGGCCTCCCAGCGAGCGCGTGCGTCATCGCCTCTGGCTACTGGCAGAGGTTGAAGATGGCACGGCTGCCTGGTGGGCTAGGCTGCCTAATGGGCCAGCTACAGGTAAGGCCAGGTAAGTGGGCCAGGTACTCTCTCTCTCTCTCTAATTTCTACTTTTGTTCTGTTTTCTATTTTGTTATATGTTTTGAATTAGTAAAAATACTAACTCATTTTATAAAATCCTGACAAAAATTGTGGGCACTATTTGAATTATTTCCAATAGCCCCCAAGTACTTTCAGGATTATTTGGACATTTAAAAATATTATAAGATTTAAATGTCCAAATTCAAATACTTATGAATTAATTCAAAAATCCAGAATAGCCTCCAAAAATATGAAACCATTTTTGGCAGAGGGCTTAGCCAGGACCAAAGATGGTGAACATTTATGAAGGGCATTTTGGTTTCATTGAAAAGATTTTAGTAAGCCCTAGTTGAATTCATTTAGTGCTAGGGTTTCAACATCCCCATTTCAAGTTTCTTAGTGATTTAAACATGATGACATGATGAGCAGGCAAAGTCAAGCAAGGCTGATCTGGGGCTGTGATAGCTCACCCCCACTAAACAAAAATCTTGTCCCGAGATTCAAGCGTAGGGTAAGATGAAGGGGAACACAAACTAGCACAATCTTCATGATCCAGGTTGCACTTCATAGGGGCGTTGATTCGATCACCATCTTTGTCTTGCCGTCTTGTTCTGAGAACTCCAGCTGACATGACAAGAAGAGAAGAAGGAGACTCTAGAAGGATCGATCTTCTCGAAGATCGAACAACTCGGGATTAACTCACGGAATGAGACATAGAACCATCTCTCAGACTGAGACATGAAGCACACATCTAGAGGGATGGAGTGGAACAGATGACGAGGGTTCACTAGGTAGACAACAATTCCACACCTAAGAGGGTGGTGAACGGTTGTCAACGTAGCGAGGAGTTGAGTTGCCATGATACCATATTGAGACACCTTAGGGATGGTGACTCGTAGATATATCCCCTTAAGTGGCAAAAAGAATTACCTTTGATTCAGAGATCATTGAAACTCTTTATGACAGCTTAAGGCAAATCACAATCGATCATTTGGAGGAGTTCGGTAGAATAACATACTCGGACTAGAATGGATGATGTGGACTACCTTGTTGAAGACAATGCAAGGGATGATTTTGCTTGCGCGTGCTCTCCAGAATTTGAGCATTTCCATATTCATCAGGGTTTTACCAATATCCGTGTCAAGGATCCTGGCAACACAACTTACTACCATGATGAATGGTGATGGAGGATGCAGATGCAAAGGAAGATAACACCTTCTCAAATTTCACCTTAGCGAGGCCAAGGGATTAAAATCTGGATGATCAACCAAGAGACATTTAGCACTCCGCTTCTAATGTTCTCCTTGATGTGCTAGCGTAACCCATTCATAGATATGGTTTGGTATCTAGAACATCAAGTAAAAGGTCGGACTTCAGGAGCACAAAAATCCATAAGGAACAACTAGGGAGTAAGTCCTATGAAATCCTTATGGGGAGGTGGCCAAGTTCTTCAATCAAGATACTACAATAATAGGTCTTCCGGCTAGGTGTGTTGGCCACGACATCCACTTAACCGGTTACAGAGAGACTATTATTATAGTTCTTGGGAAATGTTCCAACCATAATATCTGCCTGAGATTCAGATTTGGTTGGTGTCAGAATAATCTAGACTCATCGAGCCTAGAAGGTAAAATGAAAGTTTGCAACACAAATCGACGAGATGACGTTGCGAGATTCTCGGGAAATGAACTACGATAGCAAGCTCCAAAACATGAGTTGTTTCTGCTACATACATGTGAACACGCTGTCCAAGACAAGCATGACCATGTAGAAGTCTTACAATAAACACTACCGAGTTCTGGTTCGGAACCATCATCGAGGATATTGGAGTCTTGTGCATGATCTAGAATTAGCACAACAAACTCCTTTTCCTCGAGCAAATCAATCAGTGGCTTGGTGTGCTAGGAAACCCATATAGAATAGAGGCGGCCAACCTACCAAACCATAGAGTACTTCACACATGTGCATGACCAACTTGGAACGATTCCCTAAAAGCAAAAACAATCTTTCTCGGCTCCACAGCGGCAACTTACATCAAGTGCACTTGAATTAGAGGAAGTCTCTTCTTCCATCCAAGCACAAGCTTCATGAACGGAACACGAAGGCATTGCTTACAAAGTTTCCAACACTAGGTTGATGTTCAACATGAATCATGGAGGAGACAAAATGCTGCTGATGGGCTCAACAACAATTCATCCAGGTTTCCATATTAGTGGAATTCCACAATTATGTGAACAAGGTGATAGCATTGGTCAGACCCGAAAGATATAATGTTGTATGCTCGAGGAACAACCACGAGTAAGACAACATTACGAATATCGTTGGTTCTGATTTGATTCGACGATAGCCCATACTCAAATCAAAGGTTTGGATAAGATAATAGATCCAACAATTGATCACGAGGATCAACCAATAAAGATATCATATTTCTTCAACACACACGCACAAGGATATCCCTTTGGAATGAACTAAGTCGGACAAGCTTTATCTTCTAACTCTCCAAGTTGTTGTTTAGCTTAACCAACTAGCTCAGGGTATCCAACACGGATTCTTGGAGAAGGGGTGGTTACAGAAAACCAACTAGCTCACAACTCAACATAGAGGTCAGGTGACAACCTGGTGATACTTCCGAGAAGATATTCGGAAAATCACGAACCACCGATATGCTATTAAGCTCGAGAGCAGTCTTGCTTTTCAGGGCAAGATGATTTGATCAAAAGAGCAAGGATTCGAAATAATCCTAACTCATTGATCGAGGAGTGCACCAGGAGAATGTACTAGGTAGCACGATCAATCTTAGAATGATGATTCAATAACCAACATGCTAAGAATGAGAATATTGTCCATTTTCTACCAAGCAACTAGTTCCTAGGGTATTTATTTCACACATCATAGTTCATCGGTCGGCATTCTGGTTGCAACAACATGGGAGCCAAGAAATGACTAATGAGGGCGAGAAGTATCACTGTATCAAGAGTTCATAGGATGGTGTGTAATTCCTATGACTTTCTTGACATAAAGAGGGTAATACTTCAGGGTAGAACAGAACAAAAACTGGATTAGTATTTTGGTCTGCGGAGTATGACTACTTTGACCCAATCCTAGATATGGATGAGGTACTGGAGTTCATTTCTCCTAGTCATTCTGGGATAGAATGGCTTGACGGAACACAAGAATAATAGGCGTCGATGAACGATTGCACGCATACTCTTGAGTATCAACTGATAGACAAGGATCGGAATACAACTACAGAGGGACAACTCAAAGGAACATATATCTTTTTGAGTTGTGGATGCATAGGTTAGTATGTCGAACAAGTTCAACATATTTCTTCCGGATAACCCATGCAGAAAGGTTGAACTGGCAGAGTTTCAACATAGAATCAAGAACTCATCAAGAGCACTCTGGTTGTGATCTTTCGGTTTAGCAGAGAACTTCTGCCATAAGCAGTTCATGGTATTTGGAAGAAGGATATACCACAAATCTCGAGGACTATCGCAAAGGTTACTACTATCCTAAAGGAACTAGCAAACACCAACAACATGAAGTAAGTAGGGAAATCTTGGGTTCAGAAACCCATGAGTAGAATACCTACTACTAAGTGGCATCACGGGATGCTTTCGAGAATAAGGGCCAGAATCATCACACTGGGATCACAAAACATGGCTAGACTACTAGATGATCCCCTGAGACACCTAGGGTCATAATAAAAACTCCAACAGATATGTCGAGGCAATAGAGTACCTCAACTCAACAATTTGTGTGATTAACCTGGCATAGAAGAACATCGAAACTAGAGGGAAAGGATTTTGCAAGTGCATCAGATTGTTTAGAAACCTGGGATGGCTCGGACATCATAACGACTGTAAATGCTCAAAATGATGTGAGACATCCTACAAAATGGTGGCATAACCACTCGATCATCACAATATCAAGATTCCGAGGCCAACTATGAATACACGGGAGTAGTAGGAACCGAACTAAAGCTTAGAACCATCAATCCTACAAGTCTACGGATTAGTAACACGTGATCCTAATAGAAGGAAGAGAGAGCCTAGTTCCTTAACCCCGCAGGAAAGATAAGATGACTCAGATCAGAAGGGCATAAGGTATAAGGAGTAAAAAGAGCCTTACGTTCCATCCCACAATCAATTCCCTTATATAACTAAAGAATTTCTAGACTCAACTTCGACCAGTTTGGCTTGGTAAACCTACAGGCAGTCAAGCTCTGATACCAAAGCTGCTAGGACCCCGACTCAATGCCACATCGATCTAGCATGTAACACCTCATATCACTTTGCGGTGTCACGCACGGTATCCCCACGGGTGTCGCCTTACCTATGCCCGGGACCGTTTGCGCCTTTTGGCAAACGTATATGACAGTGTCGCTAGCATCCATATGATAAGGAGTCCGGGCTGACATGGCTAGTCGTAAACCCAAAGTGGCACATACTTACAGGGACAGGCATCCATGACCCAACATCGAACGTGTCGGTCATCAGCGAGTGAATCCAGGCTATAGCACTGGGCTAATAGGACTCCGGTGAACCGGGCTGTAGCGGGCTAACAGGACTCCGGTATTCATCGCATGACATTTCCCCGAAGGGACAGACACAGGAACGAAGAAGGACACATGCCGGCCAGCCTAAGTGTTCCGGAGCAGTAGCAAGCTACCATGGCTCAGTGGAAGCACTAGGAGACATTTCCCGGTAAGAGAGGCTACTAAGGATAAACAACTAGATAGTCAGATCCCACACATACCAAGCACTTCAATAACATACACACAATATGCTCGATATGTGCAAATACAACATGGCATCACAACATGACTCCACAACTCAAGTATTTTATTCAATAGGCTCCGAGGAGCGAGATATTACAAACATGGGTCTCATGACCCAACAATCAGAGCATACAAGTCAAAGCACATGCGGAAGCTTAACATGTCTGAGTACAGACATCTAGAAATGAAAAAGGCTGAAAAGCCTGACTATCTACCAGATCCTACCGAGGGCACAAGATCGTAGCTGAGGTAACAAGCTAAACGTCGAAGTCCACGTGGAACTACTAGCGAGACTGAAGTCTCTCTACAAAAACATAAAATAGGAAAACGTGAGTACAAATGTACCCAGCAAGACTTACATCAGAACTATCTACATATGCATCATTATCAACAAAGGGGGTGGTGGAGTTTAACTACGGCAAGCCAGCTTTGACTCAGTGGCTATCCTAAACTACGACTGCAAGTAACTCTTTTGAGGTGGCGCACACGAGTCCACATATTCACCATATCAATACACCACTATGGATCCGCTCCCGTCTCCCTACGAGAACGCCATCCATAGCACACACGCTTATCTTGCGCATCTTAGAGTATCCACTTTCACTTGTCTATGAAATGTACAAGCAACCCAGAAGTCCTTTACCGTGGACACGGCTATTCGAATAGATCATATTAACCCTGCAGGGGTGTACTTCTTCACACACGCTCTCACCACTTACCGTCGTTTACACGACATGTACTCGGCAACCTTCAAGCGGAAGCCCAGCGAGGGTGTCGGCCACAACCTGACTAACCACACAAGTCTCTCATCCAGGTTTATCGCCTATTCGGGTTCCATCCGCAACGAGATCCGGCCGAGTTGTCCCTGACGGCCCCAAACGATGTGTGTAGGGTTCCCAAGTCCACCATCCGGGTGCCACTTGGTACACCGGGCCACTGTGCCTAGTCTGTCCCAAGCCCACCTGTACCGGGTGCCACTTGGTAGACTACTAACACTTCCTACAAACACCAGAAACTAGTTGCAACTCCAGGACAGAGATCAAGTTGATTAATAAGTCGAGAGGGGCACTTAAGCATTCCAATGTGTGGTAGTAGCCGGTCATGGATCACAAACACAGAACTCAGTTCCTGAGGACGGCTGCAATGAGACAACCCACCATGTACTCCTACATGGCCTCTCACCGCTACCTTTACCAAATCATGTTCACACACTTAGCTCTCAACAGTAGGTATTGTTCACACACCTCCAATTCATCCCCGATGAATCAGACCTGACACAACTCTAAGCAATAGCAGGCATGACAACAAGCATGAATGAGTAGGCACATCAGGGCTCAAACAACTCCTACTCATGCTAGTGGGTTTCATCTATTTACTGTGGCAATGACAGGTCATGCAGAGGATAAAGGGGTTCAGCTACCGCAGCAAGTAATAGATGAATCGTTGTTGTCCTAATGCAGTAAACGAGAGCAGGAGCGAGAGAGTGGTATTGTATCGGAATGAACAAGGGGGTTTTGCTTGCCTGGAACTTCTGAAGATAATATAGTTCTTCATTGGTGTCATCGATCACATCGTCGGTACACGTCTATCGAGAGGGGACAATTACCGGCAAACAAGGAAGAACACAATCAATCAATGCAACAATATGATGCATGATCATGACATGGCAATATGTTGTGGTTTGTGCTAATGCAGCTAAGACCGGATTAAATGAAGTTGGTTTGAACCAAGGGTTCAAATTCAAACTCCATATGAGGTTATTTAAATGCCATTCATACCATTCATACCATTTAAATGCCATTCAACATGCATGAAAATGGTACATATGGATAGATTGGATTTTTCTGATCATTTTTCATATATAAATTATTTCAATCTGAGCTACGGTTGAATTTCTATGATTTATTGAAGTTTAAAGCATTTTCTAGAATTTCTAAACCTTTCTGATTTACTTTAATTCCAGAAAGGCTTTAATGCGTCAGCATGACCTCACGGTGACGTCAGCAAGTCAATAGGCGCTATCCAGGTCAAATCTGGCCAGCGGGACCCGCTGGTCAGTCTCACAGTGATGGCTAGGGTCACTGACATGTGGGGTCAGGTCAACAGGTGACGTGGCCGGGTCAAACTGACCTGTGGGGCCTACGGGTTTAGTTTGATCTAAACAAAACTAAATCAGGGTTAATTAGGAAGTGGGGCTCATATGTCAGTGGGTGTGGGTTCAATTAGTGGTGCCATTAGCTGCTAATGACGCTGCCACGTCAGCACGCCGGAGTTTTGGCCAGCGGCGACCAACAACGCGGCGGCGACTCGCCGGACTTGCGCTACGAGCGGTGGCTGGACGCGCGGAGACCACCGGGGCGTAGCCTGTCGTCGTCCGCATCCAGGGAAGCAGGTGGGAGGCTGCAGGGGCGCCGGAGCTCGCCGAAGCGAAGCTCAGGGCGGCAGCCGGAGTTCGGCTTCGACGGCGGGGCTAGCTACAGAGCGGAAAAGACGGCAGAGTTAGGGGGGAAGTGCGGCGGAGCTCACAGCGGATTCGACGGAGGTGCCAGCGTGCTCGGTGGAGGCCGGAGCTGAGCGGGGCGGCGAGGCGGATCTCCAGCGTCGGGAGGTCGAAGACGAGCTTGGTGAGGCTGTTCGGGGGCTTCCGGTGCCGCGTGGCTCGGCAGAGAGGGCTAGGGCGACGGGACGGATCTTCTGGGTGCAGCGGCAGGGCGAGGGGTGGCCGGTGGCCGCGGTGGTGCTCGTCAGCGGCAACGGCTGCGCTCAGTGGCTGCGCGTAGGAGAAACAGAGGAGGGGGAGGGAGAGCAGCGAGTGAGGGAGAGGAGAGAGGGGCCACCAGGGGGGTTCATTGCATCGCGGTGGCGTGAGGGGGAGGCTCGGGAACGCCTCGGTGGAAGCAGGAGGTGGAGGCCTCCCAGCGAGCGCGTGCGTCATCGCCTCTGCCTACTGACAGAGGTTGAAGATGGCACGGCTGCCTAGTGGGCTGGGCTGCCTAATGGGCCAGCTACAGGTAAGGCCAGGTAAGTGGCCCAGGTACTCTCTCTCTCTCTCTAATTTCTACTTTTGTTCCGTTTTCTATTTTTTTGATATGTTTTGAATTAGTAAAAATACTAACTCATTTTATAAAATCCTGACAAAAATTGTGGGCACTATTTGAATTATTTCCAATAGCCCCCAAGTACTTTCTGGATTATTTGGACATTTAAAAATATTATAAGATTTAAATGTGCAAATTCAAATACTTATGAATTAATTCAAAAATCCAGAATAGCCTCCAAAAATATGAAACCATTTTTGGCAGAGGGTTTAGCCAGGACCAAAGATGGTGAACATTTATGAAGGGCATTTTGGTTTCATTGAAAAGATTTTAGTAATCCCTAGTTGAATTCATTTAGTGCTAGGGTTTCAACATCCCCATTTCAAGTTTCTTAGTGATTTAAACATGATGACATGATGAGCAGGCAAAGTCAAGCAAGGCTAATCTGGGGCTGTGACATTATTTGTGTGCAGGTGTTGTTTACGTGGTGTGAGGAGGTTCTCCTACTGGTTCAATAACCTTGGTCTCATCACTGAGGGAAATACCTACCGTCGCTATACTGCATCATCCCTCCCTCTTTGGGGAAATACCGAAGTAGTTCTAGCAGACATCAAAAGGAATTTCTGGCGCCATTGCCGGGGAGGATCTTCAACATCAACCAGGTTCCTAATCACAAATCTCATCTCCTTGCAATTTACATTATTTGCCATTTGCCTCTCATTTTCCTCTCCCCCACTTCACAAAAAAATTGCCATTTTATTCTCACTCTTTTTCGTTCGTCGTTTTCTCATCAAGTCTATTCGTGTTCTTGTTTCACTATGGCTAGTTTAAATGCTCCTCCTTTGTTACCAGACTTTGAAGTTCTATACTTCAAACAAAAACAAGGAGAAAATTTGAAAGATGCTTGGTACAGACTTTTGAAATCTTATCGTGTTTGCAACCTAAAGGGAGATGCAGAAAAATTTCTTAGAAATTTTTACGTTGGATTGGCTTTGTATCATACACAACTTTTGGATTTTGCCGCAAAAGGGTATTCTATTGAGCTTGATGTCAATGCTGCCTATGAAGTTTTAGCAGGAATTTTGGGAGTTCCACCACAAAACAAAGGGTTTTCTTTCACCCCAGATGGAGTCCAAATTTTGGACAAACTCGGTGATTTGCGTAAACATATGGTGGAATTACAAAAATATAATGAACCTCTCAAGCATCTCAATGGTAGTATCAATCGAACACTTTGATTTCTCTTTGCAATAAAAGGTTGGATATTTTGGATCTCAGGATGGTTTGTTTTCCGGAAAATTTAGGGAAGTGCAAAGAGCCTCCCGGGTTTGAAAAGACCCTTACTAAAGTGGCAAATATAATGGAAGGCAACACTTAGATCCTACGTGTTATGCCTAGCTAGGGGCGTAAAACGATAGCGCTCGTTGGGAGGCAACCAAATGAATAAATTTTATTTTTGCTTTTTTTCTTATGTTCTTGAGTGTTAGCACAATTATGATACTGTTATGATTGTGTTTTTTTTGTTTTAATTAGTGTTTGTGCCAAGGAATGCCTTTGGGGAGACTGGGGTGAAAGTTTATTTGATCTTGCTGAAAAACAGAAACTTTTGCACTCACGAGATTTGTTGTCATTTTTTACAGAAGAGTGATTTTAAGTTGATTCTTTCTGCAGAGAATTAATAGACAAATTCCTCAGGTCCACAAATTTATTTCATAATTTTTGGAGTTACAGAAGTATTCGAAATTTTCAGATTGCCACAGCCTGTTCTGTTTTTGACAGATTCTGTTTTCTTTGCGTTGTGTGCTTGTTTTGATGACTCTATGTTTTTATTTAATGAGTTTTTGCCATAGAAAGTTGGAATGCAGTAGATATTATGCAAAAACAAAATAATAATAGGTTTGCTACAGTACTTATAGTAGTGGTTTGGTTTCTTATACTAACGGATCTCACGAAGGTTTTGTTTGAGTTTTGTGTGAATGAAGTTTTCAAGTTTTGGGTTATGTTACGATGGATGAAGGAATAAGGATAAGCAAAAGGATAAGCTTGGGGATGCCAGAGGCACCCCAAGATAATATTCAAAGAAGTAGCAAGCAACTAAGCTTGGGGATGCCCTCGAGTGGCATCCCCGCTTTCTTCTAACAACCATCAGTATTTTACTTGAAACTATATTTTTATTCATCACAAGATATGAGTTTTGCTTGGAGCGTCTTGTATGATATGAGTATTTGCTTGTTTTTCTTTGTGTTTTATGTGTTGAATCCTTGCTGGACACAACCTTTTTAGAGAGCCAAAAATTATGCTATGCTTGCTCCTATGCTTCACTTAAATTTTTAGAGCCATGGACTTCCTCTAGTACTTCACTTATATCTTTTTGAGCACGGTGTGCTTGTTAATTTGAATAAATGCTCTCATGCTTCACTTAGCTTTATTTGGGAGTTAGTAAATTTCTCAGAAATTCTCTCTTGATTCACTTATATTATTTTGAGAGAAAGAAAAATTTATGCTCATGGTCTTCCCTTATATTTGTTTGAGCTTATCAAAAGCAACATATGAAGATAGTACCAAAGTGATATGCAAGGAGGATATAATAAAAACTTTCATGAAGATCATTGGACAAAATAAACTTGATTCTTAGTAATGGTTTCGAGATATGATGATATGATATGTGAGTCATGTTGATGAGTAATTGTGCTTTAGTAAGAATATTGATGTTAAGGTTTGTGATTCCCTATGCAAGCATGAAAGTCAATAGGTATGCAATGAAATTTATATCCTACTTATGGTGCATTATTCGGTGTTACTTATGCTTAATTCTTGGGTACGAGATTTTTTGCTTTTTGGTTGGTCGCTTCTCAATCTTTTTTGCTAGCCTTCATTTTGCACTAAGTATGATCACTACTTGTGCATCCAAAACCCTTTAAACCAATTTTGCCTTATGAGTCCACTATACCTACCTATATGTTGTATTTCCATGTCATTCTAAGCAAATTTGCATGTGGCATCTCTAATGTTCAAAATAAATTTATCTTTTGTGTGCTCTACTACTCGTGAGGCGGTAAAGGGTAGCCAATATTTTCCATGCTAGATGTGTTATTGTCATGATGAGTGTTTATTCACTTGTCATTGCACGAGAGTATGGCAAAGGTACTAGGGATGCTCAGTCTCGAAATGAATAAATGAATTTACTTTATGTTGTCAAATAATAAATTCCTTGGAAAGTGTTGGTATGGAAGGCACCCGTGGATACGGCTAGCCATGGAAAGTGAACGTTATGGTGGAAAAAGGAATAAACTTTATTTTCTGTTTGGGAACCGCCTATGATGTATCTAGCATGAAAAGTGTTGGGATGCTCCAAGTCGTTTTTGTTGGTAGGAAAAGTATGCCTCTCAAAAATAATTTTATCTCTCAATTTAAGCTTAGAGCTTTGGCACCTCTACAAATCACTACTCCCCTCCGCGAAGGGCCTTTCTCTTACTTATGCAATTTTTATTTTGAATTTGAGTCTCCGTCTTCTCTTATAAAGCACCAACTAGGGGGCACTATGATCATATTTGAGCATTGGCTATAGCTAATATTCGAGTGTGTTTCATGAATGGATCAATGATTGAGTATGATGGGCTAGGGATAACTTGCTTTAGTGTTGATAATTTGAAAGACATGGTTGCTTGTTGGTATGCTTGAGTATTAACGTCTTCATGTCAAAACTAGACAATTGCTTTGAATCATATAAAAGTCCATATGCCCATGCTATTAAGAAAAGAATGTGATGAACATGTTAGGCAACATTCCACATCAAAAATTCTGTTTTTATCATTTACCTACTCAAGGACGAGCAGGAATTAAGCTTGGGGATGCTGATACGTCTCCAACGTATCTATAATTTTTTTATTGTTCCATGCTGTTATATTATCATTTTTGGATGTTTTACAATCATTTTATAGTAATTTTATATCATTTTTTGGTACTAACCTATTGACATAGTGCCAAGTGCCCGTTGTTGTTTTCTGCATGTTTTTTACATCATGGGAAATCAATATTAGACGGAGTCCAAATGCCACGAAGCTTTACGATGAGGAAGAAGTTGGGCCCTGGTTGCACCTGGGGGAGTCCCGAGGAGGGGAGAACCCACTAGGGCGCGCCAGGAGGCCCAGGTGCTCCCTGGTGGGTTGTGCCCACCTCGGGTGCCCCCGGACTGCCTCTTTACTCTACAAATACCCCAATATTTAAGAAACCCTATGGGAGGCGACGAAATATTCATCCAGCCGCCGCAGAGTCCAGAACCACCATTCCAATCTAGACACCATCACGTAGGGGTTCACCACTTCCATTGGTGCCTCTCCAATGATGCATGAGTATTTCTTTGTAGACCTTCGGGTCCGTAGTTACTAGCTAGATGGCTTTCTCTCTCTTTCACTGAATTCTCAATACAATGGTCTCTTGGAGATCCATATGAGGTAACTCTTTTTGGCGGTGTGTTTGTTGGGATCCGATGAACTTTGAGTTTATGATCGGATCTATGTTTTTATCCATGGAAGTTATTTGAGTCTTCTTTGATCTCCTATATGCATGATTGCTTATAGCCTCGTATTTCTTCTCCAATATTTGGGTTTTGTTTGCCCAACTTGATCTATTTATCTTGCAATGGGAAGAGGTGCTTTGTAGTGGGTTCGATACGGTGCTTGATCCCAGTGAAAGAAAGGGAACTGGCACGTATGTATCGTTGCTACTAAGGATAACAAGATGATATCTATATATGTCGTAATAGATAAATAGATCTCGTCTACATCATGTCATTGTTCTTATTCCATTACTCCATTTTCTCATGAACATAATACACTATATGCATGTTGGATAGCGGTCGATGTGTGGAGTAATAGTAGTAGATGCAGGCAGGAGTCGGTCTACTAATCTTGGACTTGATGCCTATATAATGATCATTGCTTGGATATCGTCATGATTATTTTAAGTTCTATCAATTTCCCAACAGTAATTGTTTTCCCACAGTTTGCTATCTTTCTTGAGAGAACCCACAAGTGAAACCTACGGCCCCCGGGTCTTCTTTTCATCATATTTGCCTTTGCGATCTATTTTCTCTTGCATTTATTTTCAGATCTATTAAACAAAAAATACAAAAATACCTTGCTGCAATTTATTTGTTCCGTGATCTATTTATCCTATCTACCAATTTTTACCTCACGTTATTTGCCCACTAGAGGCGCCGTACCCGAAAGGGATTGACAACCCCTTTAACACGACGGGTTGCGAGTATTTGTTAGTTGTGTGCAGGTGCTATTTACGTGGTGTGAGGAGGTTCTCCTACTGGTTCGATAGCCTTGGTCTCATCACTGAGGGAAATACCTAGCGTCGCTATACTGCATCATCCTTTCCACTTTGAGGAAATACTAACGTAGTTCTAGCACACATCACCTACTCGATGGTTCGGCGCCGCGAAGGACTTGTCTCCTGGTGGCCATCCTTGTTGGCGTGGCCAATAAGGCTTTGGATAGCAGCCCTCCACTCTTCTTACTTCTCCGCAGCAGGAGGAAAGTCGAGGGGTAGCGGAGCTCGTGCCAATGCTTCTGCTCGCGTGGGCGGTAGCAACAAGCGCGAGGAACGAGAGGTGCTCGGACTTCTAACTACGTTAGAAGGAGCTCCATCATGGTTCCACGGCCGCGTGCCTTTTTCATCAGCTTCTTGGCGTGCATGTCGGCCCTACGCATCTCGAGAATGATGCTGAGGGCTCTTGCCGTGGCAACTCTTGGGGTCATCAACGTCGCGGAGCTGCTCGTCGTGCACGACCTGGGAGGACCGCGGTGCATGCGTCCACGGAGTCGTCTTCTTATCCTTGGAGGTCCCCGCACCGCCCGTAGGCAGTACAGCCCAGTCCTTGGATTCGGTAGTATGCGGATCGTCGTCGTGGCTACGGACGATGGCGCTCTCCTGGCTCCTGGTACCAAAATGGTGTGGGTGGTCTTGATCTCCACCCACACCAGCATCTACCCCGTTGCCCGTCCGCGCTGGAACGGGCAGACCGGCTCTAGACGAACCAATCGCCGTGATCGTCTTTTTCTTCGGAGCCATGGTGATGTAGAAACTGACGTACTAACTACCAGACCAGATTTGCACAATCTAGCCCCCTACCTGGCGCGCCAAAGGATGTCGGGGAAACGACAGTTATGGGATCACGAGGATCCCTTCTACGGTTGGTGGGGGGAAGGAATGCACAAAAGAGCAGGTCTGGTGACCAGCACGAGGGATTTTTACCCAGGTTCGGGCTGCTGAGGAGCATAAAACCCTAGTCCTGCTTTGAGTGTATATTTAGTGTTCTTGAACCTTAGCTAGCTGCTATGCGTGCCTGGTCCAAAAGTTCAAATTCTCCTCTAGTATGCCTTGGACCTCCTTTTATACGTCCAAAGGGGTTGCCACAGTGGCACACAAGAGGTGTAAAGTAGCTATAGTGCACATGCTTATCAGTGACATTGTAGGACAAATGCATTAAATGCACTGCTTACGTGCCCTCCAACTTTATCGGGGACGGTAATAGAGCCCGTCCCGTCCGTCGCCGCCTCACCCAGTCTTGAGACGCATCCAGGCTGACGAGGCATGTAGCGCCAAGCTGGTTGGCTAGCCACTGTGCTGGCACGGTGGCAGGATCTTCACGAAGATCTGCATGCCACCACGCAGGTACTTGCCTAGTTGGCAAGTTGGTTGCTGTGCTGGAATGGTCGCAGGGCGATGGAACCTTGTCGTGTGCGAGCCCTGCTCTGGCTTCGTAGTTGTCCCCGGCAAGAGCCATGCCGGGGTCTCGTAGTCGTCCCCGGCAAGAGCCTTTCCAGGGGGCTTCATGCTTTGGTCTCCACGAAGATCTGCATGCCACCAGTCTTCACTAAGATCTGCATGCTATTACGCATGTGCCCCTGAGTCTTGGTCTTGACTTTGTTGGTGTTAGAGCTCTCATCCTCAAGGGTGGTGGCCTTGCTGGTGCTTCGCATATCGTCCCGGCAAGGATCTTGCCGGGGCTACGCAAGCCGCCCCAGCAAGGATCTTGCAGGGGGAGGTTAGCTTGTCTTATGCTCTCTGTTTACTGCCTTGAATGCTTCCTTGGTAGTCTTGTATCTTGCCTTCTATTGTCCCGTCAAGCCTTGCCATGGGTGCGGCTACAACAACCCGTGCACAAGTAAGTTGTACAAAAGGGCCCAGACTTATGTACACCGACACCCGGCAAGGTTGCCGGGCGAGAAACAATGTGACATTGGCGACGCATTTAATGTGCTCTGTCAGCCTGCAGCGTTAGGTATGATAGCACTGTTTGCTATCTTGTCAGTGCATAATGACTGATTTGCCATTGTGGTAACCCCTTAACCTATAAAAGGAGGCCCATCACAACCGTAGAAATGGTTCGCGAGGCTGGAAAGTTAGACACCCGTACGCTCGTAGCCACTACCGCCCCTGCCGGGAAATTGTACTACGCTCCACCACCATTCTTCCACCATCAATGCACCAAAGCAGGAGTAGGGTTTTACATCTTGCGGAGACCCAAATCTGTGCAAAATTACTTTTGTGTTCCCTGCCGTGCTGCCTCATGCTCCTCTGCTCTTTGTGCAACGCGACATCCCCCCTGCCGAACCAGCAAGGGGTCGTTGGTCCCATAGGTGGCCGTGGTTTCCCGCGACACACCCACATATCAAATTATCAAAGTAGCGAATGCGAATCAAACAAACATAATGAAAGTGACTAGATGAAATTCCCGCGTGTCCTCAAGAATGCTTTGCTTATTATAAGAGACCATTTCAGCTTGTCCTTTGCTATAAAAAGATTGGGCTACCTTGCCGCACCATTTTTACCATTTATACTTGTTGGTCATTACAAAAATACCTTGCTATCAAACTGCCTGTTACGATAATTTCAGTGCTCGTAGAAAATACCTTGCTGAAAACCACTTGTCATTTCCTTCTGCTCCTCCTTGGGTTCACACTCTTACTTATTGAAACGACTATGATTGATCCCTTATATTTGTGGGTCATCAATAATCTTTTCTGGTGCCGTTGCCAGGGAGTGAAGTGCCTTCGGTGACTGGAATTTGATAAGGAAATGTTTATATTATGTGCTGAAATTTACTATCACTTGTTACTATCGAAAGTAATCCTTTGAGGGGTTTCTTCGGGGTATCTTCACCTTGACCAGAGGCACAAAGAGTTGCCCCTCAACCTACTGCACCTACTGAAAATATTTATCATTCCTTTGAGTATGATAGAGAAACTGCTAGCTAATCCTTATGCAAGAGATGGAACAATACATCCCAATATGCACTTAATATATGTGGATGAAGTTTGTGGATAATTTAAGCTTGCAGGTTTATCTAAGGATGGAGTTAAGAAGAAGGTTTTCCCTTTATATTTGGAGGGAAAGGCATTGACATGGTATAAGCTATGTGGTGATATTGGAACATGGGATTGGAACCGATTGAAATTGGAATTTCATCAGAAGTTTTATCCTATGCATCTGGTTCAACGTGATCGGAATTATATATATAATTTTTGGCCTTGTGAAGGAGAAAGTACTGCTCAAGCATGGGGGTGGCTTAAGTACATGATGTACACATGCCTCAATCATGAGCTATAAAGAGAAATTATCATATAGAATTTTTATGCTCGGCTTTCTCATAATGATCAAACCATTTTCGATTCTTCTTCTACTGGTTCCTTTGTGAAGAAAACTATTGAATTAAAATGGGGTCTTTGGAAAGAACTAAACGCACCTCTGAAGATTGGGAACTCGACAAAGGTAAAGAGTCAGGTATAAAACTTGAGTTTTGATTGTGTTAAATCTTTTATGGAAACCGATGTTTTTCATAAGTTTAGTACTAAATATGGACTTGACTCTGAGATAGTAGCCCTTTTTGGATCATTTTCTACTCATGTTGATATCCCTAAGGAGAAGTGGTTAAAATATCACCCCCCCTATTAAAGAAAATATTGAGGGAATTAAAGATGAAACTATCACTTAGAATGTTGATCGAGTTCTGCTACTGCTTATATTGATAAACCTCCTTTCCCTGTTAGGATATTGGAACATACTAAATTTTCAATTATGGTTAACAAAAGTAATATTAGAACACCTAGACCCTCTGAACAAATCAAAGTTGAACCTAATATTGCTATGGTTAAATATCTCTTATTCGATAATATTGATGGGCATGTTATTTACTTCTGTGATTAAGCTACTAGAATTGGTAAGCCTCATCCTAAAGATAAGAATAAGCCTGTTGTTGGCATGCCTGTTTTGTCTGTTAAAATAGGAGATCATTGTTACCATGGTTTATGTGGTTTGGGTGCTAGTGTGAGTGCTATTATGTTTACCTTATATCAAGATATTATGAATGATATTGCACCTACTAAGATAGATGTTACTATTAAGATTGTGAATAGAGATACTATTTCACCGCTTGGGATTGTTAGAGTGTTGAAGTCTTGTGTGGAAAGATAAAATACGCTACTAATTTTCTAGTTCTTGGTTCTCCACAAGATGGCTTTTGTCCCATTATATTGGTAGACTGTAGGATCGGAAGTATGTCTAGAGAGGGGGGTGATTAGACTACTTGACCAAATAAAAATCTAGCCTTTTCCCAATTTTAGTTCTTGGCAGATTTTAGCAACTTAGCATAAGTCAAGCAATCAACCTACACATGCAATTCTAAGATTATAGCTGTGGAATGTAAAACAATTGCATGTGAAGGTAAAGGGAGGGGTTTGAGGGAGCAAACGCAATGTTGACACGGAGATTTTTTAGCCGTGGTTCCGATAGGTGGTGCTATCGTACATCCACGTTGATGGAGACTTCAACCCACGAAGGGTAACGGCTGCGCGAGTCCATGGAGGGCTCCACCCATGAAGGGTCCACGAAGAAGCAACCTTGTCTATCCCACCATGGCTGTCTCCCATGAAGAACTTGCCTCACTAGGGTAGATCTTCACGAAGTAGGTGATCTCCTTACCCTTACAAACTCCTTGGTTCAACTCCACAATCTTGACGGAGGCTCCCAAGTGATAGCTAGCCAATCTAGGAGACACGTCTCTCCAAGAAGTAACAAATGGTGTGTTGATGATGAACTCCTTGCTCTTGTGCTTCAAATGATAGTCTCCCCAACACTCAACTCTCTCTCACAGGATTTGGATTTGGTGAAAAGAATATTTGAGTGGCAAGCAACTAGGGGAAGGCTAGAGATCAAGATTTATGTGGTAGGAATGAAATATCTTGGTCTCAACACAAGTGTAGGTGGTTCTCTCTCAGAAAATGTATGCTGGAAGTGTAGGCACGTTCTGATGGCTCTCTCCACGAATGAAGAATGGGTGGAGGGGTATATATAGCCTCCACACAAAATCTAACCGATACACACAACTTACCAAACTCGGTGGGACCAAATCGTGAAACTCGGTCGGACCAATTTAGGAAATAATGTGACCGTTAGGATTTTCGGTGGGACCGACATGTCATCTCCGTGGGACCGATATGGTTAGGGTTAGGGCATAACGTAATCTCGGTGAGACCGACTACACAAACTCGGTGAGACCGATTTTGGTAATGGACACACAGAGGGTTGGTCAGGCAAACTCGGTGGGACCAATTCGCTCATCTTCGTTTGACCGAAATGTTACGAAAGGGAAATAGTGAGTTTGCATTGCAATCTCGGTGGGACCGATCGCTCATTTCGGTGTGACCGAAACATTACGAAGGGAAACAGAGAGATTGCTATCCCATCTCGGTGAGACCGAGATCCCTATCGGTGAGACTGAAAAGACTAGGGTTTGTGGCAGTGGCTATGACATCTGAACTCGGTGGCGCCGGATAGATGGTTTAGGTGGGGCCGAGTTTGACTTTTGGTTTGGGTCATATGTGGATGTGAGAAAGTAGTGTAGGGCTTTGGAGCATATCACTAAGCATTTTGAGCAAGCAACTCATTAAGCAACACATCATCCCTCCTTGATAGTATTGGCTTTTCCTATAGACTCAATGTGATCTTGGATCACTAAAATAGAAAATGTAGAGTCTTGTGCTTTGATCTTGAGCCAATCCTTTTGTCCTTAGCATTTTGAGGAATTCACTTTTCTCATCCATGCCATGCCAATCATTGAGCTTTCCTGAAATATTTACCTTCAAATAGCATTAGCTCAATGAGCTATATGTTGTTAGGAATTACCAAAACCACCCTGGGATAGTTGCACTTTAAATCTCCCACTTTTTGGTAATTGATGACAACATATAGATCAAAGCTTCGACAAATGATAATAAGATTGAAAAACATTGTCGCTTTAAGAAGTATGTGAAAAGCAAGAGCTCCCCCTAAATTTGTGCATTATTTAAAATTTGCTTTGGACTGCAAATGCACAATGATAGTTAGGATCATGGGTTACTCTTCCATGTCACATACATCTTGGTGGATCGCTCAAAATGATAGTAATCGAACACATGCACTCATCACCAAGCAAAGTGAATGATCATATAAGGATATAAGAGATAGTATCGTCTAACAAGCATTAAGGTAGCATATGATCAAACACATGATCATCCAAGTATCTCACAGGAAACATAATGTATCAAGCGAACACACACAGAAATAAAGAAGTTCAACCACCAAAAACAAGAGAGATCAAAAGCAACACTCTCTCTCTCTCGAAGCCTATGATCTATACATCTTTCTCCCCCTTTGGCAACAAGTTACCAAAAAGTTCAAAAATGCATAGTGCTAAACGACTCTCAGGCTTGGTCTTCATGAGGTGGTGTAGAGATGACTCCAAGGACAAAAGCATCAGTTGATGTAGCTGGAGCTGGTGGAGTGGCTGTTGGAGCTGGTGGCACTGAAGCTGTAGCAGCTGGTGCAGATGATGTAGCTCTGGTGTCTGGGACAGGCACTACAGCAGATCTCTGTCCTCTGGGCACTCTAGCAAATGCATCTGTGGTACACTTGCCCTTCTTCTCCTCCACATCCTCCTGAAGTTGCTCAATTGTTGTTTGGATTTCTGTGACTTCTGCATCAAGTGCGTAAAACTTCTGCTCTATGATTCTCTCCAAGCTCTCCTGGTTTTGAGTTAGGGTGGCCAGGCCCTTCTCAATCCTCAAGGTGGAGGCAATCAAGTAGCCAAGCTGGTCTTGCATGCTCTTCAGAAACACTTGAGATGCCTCTTCAGCAGTTGGCATCTTTGCAGCTTTCTCTGCCCTTGCTTTCTCTCTCTTTTCATGTGCTTGCACAGATGATGGTTCCTCCTCATTCATCTCAATAGTGTTATCTTCAAATTTAGGGTATAGGGTAGATGCTCCTTATCCAAAAGATATGTGCCTGTGCCCATCTTTGAGTTGATGAGCTCATGAATGTGTGGAGCATACCCACAACTCCTCTTCTGATCAGCTGCTGTTCTCTTGATTGTTTCCACAATCAGGCTCATGACTTTGAATTTCTGAGGTATATCAAACAAGTGCAGCTAGTTGATAGCATGACCTCTGATCATCTTGTGATCTCCTGACTTGGGAAGCAATGTGTGCCTAAGGTTTATTTGGGATCTCTCTGTACATATGATCCATAGAGTTGTGGTCTTTCTTCTTCTCTGCATATACATCCAAGTCATCTTCAGATTCGTTTGGGGCATTGATCAACTCAGCCCATTCTTCAACTATGGATTGGTACCTAGTACCTTCAGACATCCAGACAATCTTCCCATCTGGGTAGAAGTGAGTTGTGGAGTAAAACTGCATGATCAGCTCATCATTCCACTTGGTGAGCTTCTGGGCAACAAAGTCATCAAATCCACAAGACTTGAAGCTGTCATATACTCCTGGATAGTGAGCTTCATTCTTCTTGATGTAGTCCCAGTTGATCCATCTCATGTCACACACAATGGGCTTCTTGTCAAGCAAAATGGTTTCATAAAAATCCTGTTGCCCTTTGTGTGGAATCTGTAGTCAACTTCTGTCCTTCTCCTCACAGCATAAGGATCTGACTGTCTCCATAATCTCAGTCCAGCATCCTTTCTGATATGCATGTCTTCATCTACAGGATGAGCATCATTGTGGTCAGGAACCTTGGGCTTCAACTTTCTCAAAACAAGAGAATCATCGTCTTCTTCAGCAGCTTCAGGCACTAGGGCCTTGTTCTTCTCTAATGCAGGTATATTCCTGGTGTTCCTCTTGGGTTTAGGCTTTGGCGCTGGAGCAACAGCCTTGGGAGCAGCTTTGGGCTTAGATGAAGCAGCCCCTGACTTGATTGCATCTTCCATTAGCTTCTGAGCTTTAGGAGCTGGTGCAACATCCTCTTCCTCTTCTTGTTCCTCATCAGAAGATCTCCTCATAGAGGGCTTGCCAACGAGTTTGGTAGTAGTAGTTCTCACTCTCTTCTTCTTCTTATCTTGGCCAGCAGCTTCTTCATCAGACTCAATGGTGAACTTCATGGTTTCACCAGTGGCAACCTTCCTAGGTTTGGAAGTGGGCACTCTCCTGGCAGGTGCCTTCTTGTTCATGCCTGGATTTGTGGTAGCAGCTGTGCCATGCTCCTTTTTTAGCACCTTCTTCTTAGAAGTGGCCTCATCCTCAATAGCAATATAGTCCTCATCTTGAGAATCTGAGGTTTTCTTCTTCCTTGCCCTGGTTGCTGCCTTGGGAAAATTGCTGGGTGTGCTCCTGCTGCCATCATCATAACTGCTTGAGGGACTAGTGCCCTCACTCATCTAAGCTTGCTCCTCTGACTTGTTCTGGCTGTCACTTTGATCAGACATATTGCAAACTCTGACAGCAGACCCTGTGAATAGATGTAGATGAGGTAGAGTGGATGAGCATCACAAAGCACAGAGGTTTTTGCAAAATAATTGAGTGAAAAACTTAGTTATAGTTTTCCACAGAAAGCATTTCAGAGCTACCGATTTGTAACCTCGGTGATACCGAAGCAGCTTTTGGAACCTAAACTAGTGAACTCGGTCAGACCGAGTCACAGTTTGGTGGTACCGAGACTGTTAGGGTTTCACAAAGAATCGATCGGTTACCGATTTGCAATTCTCGGACAGACCGAAAATCACATGTGCAACGGCCTAAGCCAAATCGGTGAGACCGATTGCTACAACTCGGTCGGTCCGAGATGAATTCGGCTGAAACCTAACCCTAAATTTTCAAACCAAATCTATTCTACGGAGTGCTTTCGCTGGATAGAGTGATTTCGATCATGGCAAGATTCATGGCAAAGCAATGTGCTAGGAATCGGAGTTAAGGATAGCACAAAGTTTCAGGTTCATACCCTAGTTCGGCGGCGAACTTGCTACGGCGGCAACGGCGGGGCAAAATGCCATTGACGGCGGCGGAGACCAGCGGCGGGAGGTCGCTGGCGATGAGGAGGATGATTCGGAGACCCGAGGAGGTAGAGCTGGCTATGCGCGGGCGAAGGGTTTCGGAAAAATTTCCAAAATTTGACCCGGGGGTATATATAGCCAGACCCTATCGGTGTGACCGAGTGGAACAACTCAGTGGCAGCGGTATGCAAAACTGCAAGCAGTTACTGCAACTCGGTGTGACCGAAAAGTTCTAATCAGTTTCACCGAGGTTGAAAACCTAGATCAACTTAGTGATCTCGGTATGACCCAAAATGGAGAATCGGTCAGACCAAAATGCACAAAGAGGTTTTGGAAGTTTAAGTCTATGACGAATCGGGGACTCCGAGTGCTCCTCACATGGAGTGGTTCGAATCTGACTTGATCAAACTTTGTGATGTAGCATGAATAGAGTTTGAGACAAGAAAAGCATAGATAGCTAGAGAAGGTTCTTAGGCATTCTTGTCCATCCACTTGGCAAAATAAATGAATCCAAACAATCAAAACAACAAGTGGATGTCCTCGAATGAGTAAAACATGCAATGAACATGCTCACACAATAAAATGGCAAATGAAATATGTGGCAAATCATGCACACCCACTTCTAGCATCTATCAAACAATTGGCGATGACTAGGTCATCTATATATGAGTATATTGACTTAGGAGTCAAATGAGAACATTTGATCATAGGTCATACTCATCGTTTAAGCACAAGTGGGGTTACCACTTTTACATAAAGCATTGTTGTGTTCACACCATTAGAGTTGCTTTAGCTCAATTCTTAGAGTAAAGCTCCCCCTAGATGTGAGATCCCCCCTAAGAGGGATGAACTAACCTTGGGTTTTGTCGATGATGACTTCATGTAGGTGTTGAAGATGTGGATGCTCAATGTTGATGTAGATCATTTTGAGCAATCCATTGGAGTGAGTTGCACTTTCAATACCTACACGGGTTAGTCCCACAAGTAGCAAACAAGGATATCCATAGACATAGAGTGATGCATACACAAGATGACGTCCATGAAAGCATTAGTTTACCTTGTCCCTTGTCTTACCAACAAGAGGGTTTGTGACTCCTCGAACTAGTGCAAGATGTGGAAGTTGATTGCACTTGTCCTTGCCAAAACAATATGAGTGAAGTATGTTGGCGGAGTCACCCTCAAGAACTCTCTAGTTCTTCTTCTTTGGGATCAACATCATCTTGATGGGAATCCTTGGAGTTGTAGTTATACTTGTTGAAGTAGAACTTGATGTAGTCTTGGGAACCCACTTGACCAAGGCCTTAGGAGCTCCTTCAAATGCATCAATCTCCTCTTGAAGCTTGTCCTTGCCTTTTTGCTTGTGGTCTTGTGGTGGAAGATCATCTTGAGCTTGTGTCCCTTTTAAAGAAGTAGGATCATACTTCTCTTGTTGAGGAACAAACTTCGTCTTGGGATATTGATCTTCTTCCCACTCAACTCCATTGGCATTGAACTTTCATTCAAAACCAACACCATGATTCTTCCTGTGCCTTCCTTGCTTGCGTATAATTTCCTTGAATTGCTTACTTCTAGCAAGACTCTTGTAAACACCTTTCTCTATAATTCCCTTCAATAATCTATTTTCTTGCTCAAGTGTAACTTGGCTAAGAGAATCATTAGTGGAATCAAGAGAGCTACTAGAAGCAACAACATTGGATTTAGCATGATTATTGTTACTACTAGAAGAAGAATCTTTCTTGTTCTTGTTACTAGACTTGACTTGTGGCATGTAAGTAGATAAGAGTAAACGCTTGGCAATGTAAGAAGAACTTTTCTTGCGAAGATCATCATTGATTGCCTTTAAAAACTCATGCTCTTGCTCAAGGTTGAGCTTTTCAAAGCGTAACTTCTCATGAGCCTTTAAAAGTTCTCGATGATCTTCCAAGATAGTTTCATGAGCTAACTTAAGAGTGTTTAGTTCTTTAGTTAGGCGCTCAATCTTCTCCTTATCATTGTCATTTGTTTTATCTTGATTAGCATGATTATTTGACGTTTCATCATAGTATTCATCACTAGAGTTGTCAACAAGTAAATCAACATCACCTAACAAGTCATCTTCATCACTATTGAAATCAACATACTCGGGGTGTGATGCCTTTGGGCCTTTAGCCATGAAGCATCTTCCAAATCCTTCATTTCATGAGTCAAATATGTCGTAGGAGTTGGTTGACACAAGTGCTAGACCGGCAACACCTTCATCTTCAGTATATTCGGAGTCGGAGCGATAGCTTCTCTTGGAGTGATTGTTGGAGTCGGAGCCGAATACCCATTCACCAACATGAGCTTGATGTCTTCGTTTTGTGTAGCTCCTTGATGACTTGTCCTTCCTTTCCGAATCCTTGCTTCTCCGGGATGTTCTTCGTTCATAACGATGATCTCTACTCCTTCTTTCTCTTGATGGTGATTCTTCTCTTCTACTCCTTCTTTTTTTGAGAATCTTCTCTTCTTTCATAGGGAGCCGTACACTCATTGGAGTAGTGTCCGGGTCTTCCACAATTGTAGCAATGACGCTCACGACTAGAAGATCTTTTGTCATTGTAGGACCTTGACTTGGAACCTCTTTCCTTGCTTCTACTCTTGTAGAACTTGTTAAAGTTCTTCACCATTAGGCTCAATTCTTCATTGAAGGTTTGTTTCTCACTTGATGATGTGGGAACTTCACATGAGGCTTTGTAAGCACCACTTGACTTGTTGTGGAGCCCCTCCGTATCCTTGAGTGACATCTCATGAGCAACAATTCTTCCAATGACTTCTGTTGGCTTGAGATCTTTGTAATTGGGCATCATTTGGATCAATGTGCACATGGTATCATATTTTCCATCCAAGGCTCTTAGGATCTTCTTGATGATAAACTTGTTGGTCATCTCTTCACTTCCTAAGCCGGCAATCTCATTTGTGAGGAGAGCAAGCCTAGAGTACATCTAAGTGACACCTTCACCATCCTTCATTTTGAACTTGTCAAGTTGACTTTGAAGCACATCCAATTTGGATTCCTTGAAGGAGTCGGTACGTTCGTGCATGTCAATCAAAGTATCCCAAATTTCCTTTGCATTCTCAAGACGGCTGATCTTGTTGAATTCTTCGGGGCACAATCCTTTGAAGAGGATATCACAAGCTTGAGCATTGTATTGCAGCATCTTCAACTCTTCCATGGTAGCTTCACGGTTTGGTTCTATCCCATCAAAGAATTCACCTTGCAAGCCAATACACGCAATAGCCCAAACAGCGGGGTTATGTCCAAGAATATGAATTTTCATCTTATGCTTCCAACTAGCAAAATTAGTACCATCAAAGTAAGGACCTCTACGGTGGTAATTTCCCTTGCTAGACGCCATACTCTCCTAGGTTGTGAAACCAAGGCTATGACCACCAAAAGTTATGGAAACCAAAGCAAATGGAGACCAAAGCTCTGATACCACTTGTAGGATCGAAAGTATGTCTAGAGGGGGGGTGAATAGACTACTTGACCAAATAAAAATCTAGCATTTTCCCAATTTTAGTTCTTGGCAGATTTTAGCAACTTAGCATAAGTCAAGCAATCAACCTACACATGCAATTCTAAGAGTATAGCAGCGGAATGTAAAACAATTGCATATGAAGGTAAAGGGAGGAGTTTGAGGGAGCAAACGCAATGTTGACACGGAGATTTTCTAGCCGTGGTTCCGATAGGTGGTGCTATCGTACATCCATGTTGATGGAGACTTCAACCCACGAAGGGTAACGGCTGCGCGAGTCAACAGAGGGCTCCACCCATGAAGGGTCCACGAAGAAGCAAGCTTGTCTATCCCACCATGGTCATCGCCCACGAAGGACTTGCCTCACTAGGGTAGATCTTCAAGAAGTAGGCGATCTCCTTGCCCTTACAAACTCCTTGGTTCAACTCCACAATCTTGACGGAGGCTCCCAAGTGACACCTAGTCAATCTAGGAGACATCACTCTCCAATAAGTACTAATGGTGTGTTGATTATGAACTCCTTGCTCTTGTGTGTCAAATGATAGTCTCCCCAACACTCAACTCTCTCTCATAGGATTTGGATTTTGTGGAAAGAAGATTTGAGTGGAAAGCAACTTGGGGAAGGCTAGAGATCAAGATTTATGTGGTAGGAATGAAATATCTTCGTCCCAACACAAGTGTAGGTGGTTCTCTCTCAGAAAATGTATGCTGGAAGTGTAGCCATGTTCTGATGGCTCTATCCACGAATGAAGAGTGGGTGGAGGGGTATATATAGCCTCCACACAAAATCTAACCGTTACACACAACTTACCAAACTCGGTGGGACCGAATCATGAAACTCGGTCGGACCGATTTAGGAAATAATGTGACTGTTAGGATTTTTGGTGGGACCGACATGTCATCTCAGTGGGACCGATATGGTTAGGGTTAGGGCATAACGTAATCTCGGTGAGACCGATTACACAAACTCAGTGAGACCGATTTTGGTAATGGACACACAGAGGGTTGGTCAGGCAAACTCGGTGGGACCGATTCGCTCCTCTCGGTTTGACCGAAACGTTACGAAAGGGAAACAATGAGTTTGCATTGCATTCTCGGTGGACCGATTGCTCATTTCGGTGTGACCGAAATGTTACGAAGGGAAACAGGGAGATTGCAATCCCATCTCGGTGAGACCGAGATCCCTATCGGTGAGACCGAAAAGACTAGAGTTTGTGGCAGTGGCTATGACATCTGAATTCGGTGGCGCCGGATAGATGGTTTCGGTGGGGCCGAGTTTGACTTTTGGTTTGGGTCATATGTGGATGTGAGAAAGTAGTTGAGGGCTTTGGAGCATATCACTAAGCATTTTGAGCAAGCAACTCATTAAGCAACACCTCATCCCTCCTTGATAGTATTGGCTTTTCCTATAGACTCAATGTGATCTTGGATCACTCAAATAAAAAATGTAGAGTCTTGCGCTTTGAGCTTGAGCCAATCCTTTTATCCTTAGCATTTTGAGGGATCCACTTTTCTCATCCATGCCATGCTAATCATTGAGCTTTCCTGAAATATTTACCTTCAAATAGCATTAGCTCAATGAGCTATATGTTGTTAGGAATTACCAAAACCACCCAGGGATAGTTGCACTTTCATAGACCTTTCTTGAATACAGTTAATGCTAAGATTGATTGAAATAAGGAAACTGTCAGTGTTAACTTCGGTGATGTATCTCATGAGTTTAATTTCTTTAAATTCCGTAGAAAACCTTATGATAAAGAATTTCCTAGTAAGGATGGAATTATTAGTCTTGCTTCTATTGTCGTACCTCCTACTGATATATTAGAACAATATTGTCTAGACCAAGAAAATGATATGCATATGAATGAAAGAAATGAAATAGATAAGATATTCTTTCATCAAGCACCTATCCTTAAACATAATTTGCTTGTTGAAACTCTTGCAGGTCCTCCTCCACCAAAATGTGATCCCGTGTTTTAACTTAAGAAATTTCCTAACACGTTGAAATATGCTTATCTTGATGAAAATAAGATATATCATATTATTATCAATGATAACTTTCAAAGCATGAAGAAAAGAGATTACTTAAAACTCTGAGGAAGCATCGTGCTGCCATTAGCTATACTCTTGAGATCTTAAGGGCATTAGTCCCACTTTATGTCAACACAAAATTAATATGAAGTCTAATGCTAAGCCAATTGTTGATCACTAACGACGATTGAATCCTAAGATGAAGAATGTGGTAAGAATTAAAATATTAAAGCTTCTGCAAGCAGGTATAATTTATCCCATAGCTGATAGTAGATGGGTAAGTCTTGTTCATTGTGTTCCTAAGAAAGGAGGTATAACTGTTGTTCCTAATAATAAAAATGAACTCATCCCACAAAGAATTGTAACCGGTTATAGGATGGTAATTGATTTCAGGAAATTAAACAAAGCTACTAGGAAAGATCATTACCCCTTGCCTTTTATTGATCAAATATTAGAAAGATTATCTAAGAATACACACTTTTGTTTCCTTGATGGATATTCTGATTTCTTCAAATACATGTGTCAAAAGAAGATCAAGACTTACTTGCCCTTTTGGAACTTATGCTTATAGACGTATGCCTTTTGGTTTATGCAATGCACCTACTATCTTTCAAAGATGCATCACTGCTATATTCTCTGACTTTGGTGAAAAGATTGTTGAGGTTTTCATGGATGATTTTTCCGCTTACGGGACTTCTTTTGATGATTGCTTAAGCAACCTTGATCAAGTTTTGCAGAGATGTGAAGAAACTAATCTTGTGTTGATTTGGGAGAAGTGCCACTTTATGGTGAATGAAGGTACATTACTTGTGCATAAAATTTCTGAATGAGGTATTGAAGTAGATAGAGCTAAAGTTGATACAATTGAGAAAATGCCATGTCTTAAAGATATTAAAGGTATAAGAAGTTTCCTTGGTCATGCTATTTCCATAGGTGGTTTATTAAAGACTTCTCTAAAATTTCTAGGCCTCTTACTAATATCTTGCAAAAAGTTGTTCCATTTGTTTTGGATGACGATTGCGTAGAAGCCTTTGAGATACTTAAGAAAGCCTTAATCTCCGCACTCATTGTTCAACCACCTGATTGGAACCTACCATTTGAAATTATGTGTGATGCTAGTGATTATGCTGTTGGCGCTGTTCTAGGACAAAGAGTTGATAAGAAATTAAATGTTATCCATTATGCTAGTAAAGTCTAGACGGTGCTCAAAGAAATTACGCTACTACTGAGAAAGAATTTCTAGCAGTTCTTGTTGCATGTAATAAATTCAGATCTTGTATCATTGATTCTAAAGTAACTATTTACACTGATCATGCTCCTATCAAATATCTTATGGAAAAGAAAGATGCTAAACCTAGGTTGATTAGGTGGGTTCTTTTGCTACAAGAATTTGACTTGCATATCTATTTATTGTTAAAAGTAATTGAGAGGCTCACTAGAAGAAAAATAGAATATACTAGAAAATCACATATTAATTAGAAACATTTGGTCGTTAATTTGGTGGACCTTATTCCCGTCAACAAACAATAACCATTGGATCTTCATTTAAAACGGGTGGACCCAACACTTAAGATCTCATGATCATGGAGGTACAAATGCGCGTAGAGACACCCGTCTTACGGCCAACAAAATAACGCATGGTCTATTGTAAAACAAAAATAGATCTAAACAAGATTCGGGATCGTGGTGGTACTAAAGTACATATGCAGATTCTCACCAAAAAGTCTCACGATCTAAAAAAATCTTAGGATCGCTAGTGCCACCCTAAAAATACGTACGCCTGGACCACAACAAAGGTTGGTTATCCTCTTGAAGACATCACATATGCCACCCTAAAAATACCTACACCTGGACCACAACAAAGGTTGGTTATCCTCTTGAAGACATCATATACCTATAGCGAGCACCAAGCAACGCCTCGCCATCGTCTTCTTTTAATAGTTGCGAGAGCCCAAATCTTCTCCATTGATTCTCCTTGGTTGTGGTCGGGTCAGTCGACCAAATAGGCCACCTCCAGTAAGTACCATCTACATATAGTTACTCCATCAACCAATTAGACCACCTCCAAAAGTACCATCCACACAAAATTAGAGATCAAACTACCTCTAGTACTATGACATGTACGATTTTAGATAATTTACATGATTCATGTATATGAAATCAGCAATCAGACCACCTCTAGTAGGTACAATTTGCACATAATTACTCCATCAAGCAATCATACCATATTCAATAAGTATCGTCTGCGCAAAATTAGAGATCAAACTACCTCAATAATAATAACATGTACAATTTTAGATAATTTACATGGTACGTGTATATGAGATCCAATACTCTACGCATAGTTGGGGATCGGACTACCACATAATTAGGGATTGGACTACCTATGATTTATCTGACTCTCATGTCACTACAATGCTAGGGTAAATAATACTAACAAAATATGTATGTGTCTTCACCTGATGATTGGAACTCTTCATGCCAGGAATCACTGGTAGAAAAAGAGGCTTCCGTCCAGCCCCATTAGTCGCGAAACTGTAGGAACCGCGACTAATGAAGTCTTTAGTCGCGGTTCGGCAGACGAACCGCGACCAAAGGCCTGGGCCCAGGGCGCTCGGTGGCCAGCTGGTGCACGTGAGGGGCTTTAGTCGCGGTTGGCCAGGCCAACCGCGACTAAAGGTGCGCAAAGGCCTTTAGTCGCAGTTGGCCAGGCCAACCGCGACTAAAGCTCCTCCCCTATATATACCAGTTCAGCACGCTCACTTAGCCATTTGGTGCCACTTCTCTTCACAAGCTTCACAAGGGGGTGTAGGTTTGCTTTTGGTTCCTCTTATGCACACAAGGTGTTTGATGAAATGCCCTAAGAGGGTGAAACAAACATGATATGAAGTGTTGGAGCCACACTTGAGGTTCCTCATTTATTTTTTCCTCCTCGATCGCGGTTAGCAACTTGAACCTTTCATGCATGTGTGTCATTGATAAAATATGCATGTGTGCAGTTCATTGTTTAATTTATATTGTTTGTAGCTAGTTAGTTTAACAAATGCATGATGGTTAATTATATATTTTATATTATAATAATGCAGATGAATCGGCAATGGATGTACGGTAACCGACTCTCCGGCGAGTTCACTACGGGTTTGGAAGATTTCCTCGTAGTGGCTAATGCGAACAAGCAGGGGGGTTTTGTTATCTGTCCATGTGTTATCTGTAAGAATCAGAAGGGTTACTCTTCCTCAAGAGATGTTCACATGCATCTGCTTCGGCACGGTTTCATGCCAAGCTATAATTGTTGGACCAAGCATGGAGAAAGAGGGGTTATAATGGAAGAAGATGAAGAAGGGGATGATTTCATCGATGAAAGCTATCTTGCTCATTTCGGTGATACTTTCATGGAGGATGCTGAAGGTGAAGGGGAAGGTGAAGAAGAGGCACGTGATGATCCCGTTGATGATCTTGGTCGGACCATTGCTGATGCACGGAGACGCTGCGAAACTGAAAAGGAGAGGGAGAATTTGGATCGCATGTTAGAGGATCACAGAAAGGCGCTGTACCCCGGATGCGATGATGGTCTGAAAAAGCTGGGCTGCACACTGGATTTGCTGAAATGGAAGGCAGAGGCAGGTGTAGCTGACTCGGCATTTGAAAACTTGCTGAAAATGTTGAAGAATATGTTTCCAAAGGATAACGAGTTGCCCGCCAGTACGTACGCAGCAAAGAAGGTTGTCTGCCCTCTAGGTTTAGAGGTTCTGAAGATACATGCATGCATCAACGACTGCATCCTCTACCGCGGTGAATACGAGAATTTGAATGAATGCCCGGTATGCACTGCATTGCGTTATAAGATCAGAGGCGATGACCCTGGTGACGATGTTGAGGGCCAGAAACTCAGGAAGAGGGTTCCCGCCAAGGTGATGTGGTATGCTCCTATAATACCACGGTTGAAACGTCTGTTCAGGAACAAAGAGCATGCCAAGTTGTTGCGATGGCACAAAGAGGACCGTAAGTCGGACGGGGAGTTGAGACAAACCGCAGATGGAACGCAATGGAGAAAGATCGACAGATGGTTCAAAGATTTTGCAGCTGACGCAAGGAACATAAGATTTGCTCTAAGTACGGATGGCATGAATCCTTTTGGCGAGCAGAGCTCCAGCCATAGCACCTGGCCCGTGACTCTATGCATCTACAACCTTCCTCCTTGGTTGTGCATGAAGCGGAAGTTCATTATGATGCCAGTGCTCATCCAAGGTCCGAAGCAACCCGGCAACGACATCGATGTGTACCTAAGGCCATTAGTTGATGAACTTTTACAGCTGTGGGGTGGTGTCCGTGTGTGGGATGAGCACAAACAAGAGGAATTTGACCTACGAGCGTTGCTTTTCGTAACCATCAACGATTGGCCTGCTCTTAGTAACCTTTCGGGCCTGTCAAATAAGGGATACAATGCATGCACGCACTGCTTACATGAGACTGAAAGTGTACATTTGCCAAATTGTAAGAAGAACGTGTACCTTGGGCATCGTCGATTTCTTCCGAAAATTCATCCAGTAAGAAAGAAAGGCAAGCATTACAACGGCAAGGCAGATCACCGGCCGAAGCCTGCGGAACGCACTGGTGCTGAGGTATTTGATATGGTCAAGGATTTGAAAGTCATCTTTGGAAAGGGTCCTGGCGGACAATCAGTTCCGAAGGGAGCTGACGGGCACGCAGCCATGTGGAAGAAGAAATCTATATTCTGGGAGCTAGAATATTGGAAAGTCCTAGATGTCCGCTCTGCAATCGACGTGATGCACGTTACGAAGAATATTTGCGTGAACCTCCTAAGCTTCTTGGGCGTGTATGGGAAGAAAAATGATACAAAGGAAGCACGGCAGGACCAGCAACGTTTGAACGACCCTGATGACCGGCATCCGGAATGGTTTCAAGGTCGTGCCAGCTACGCTCTGACCAAAGAAGAGAAGGTCGTCTTTTTTGAATGCCTGAGCAGTATGAAGGTCCCGTCTGGATTCTCGTCCAATATAAAGGGAATAATAAACATGGCGGAGAAAAAGTTCCAAAACCTGAAGTCTCACGACTGCCACGTGATTATGACGCAATTGCTTCCGATTGCTTTGAGGGGGCTCCTGCCGGAAAATGTTCGAGTAGCCATTGTGAAGCTATGTGCATTCCTCAATGCAATCTCTCAGAAGGTAATCAATCCAGAAGTTCTACCACGGTTACAGAACGATGTGATCCAATGTCTTGTCAGTTTCGAGTTGGTGTTCCCGCCATCCTTCTTCAATATTATGACGCACCTCCTGGTTCACCTAGTCGAAGAGATTTTCGTTCTCGGTCCTGTATTTCTACACAATATGTTCCCCTTCGAGAGGTTCATGGGAGTATTAAAGAAATATGTTCGTAACCGTGCTAGTCCAGAAGGAAGCATCGCCAAGGGCTATGGAAATGAGGAGGTAATTGAGTTTTGTGTTGACTTTGTTCCTGACCTTAAGCCGATTGGTCTTCCTCGATCGCGGCACGAGGGGAGACTAAGTGGAAAAGGCACGATCGGAAGGAAATCAACGATATGTATGGACGGCCATTCTCTGACTGAAGCACACCACACTGTACTGACCAATTCCAGCTTGGTGGCTCCGTACTTTGAGAAACACAAGAATATTTTACGCTCGGACAACCCGGGGAAGCCTGAATCCTGGATTAGGAAGGCCCACATGGAGACTTTCGGCAGTTGGTTGAGAAAACATTTAATGAATGACAATGATGTTGTAGATCAGCTGTACATGTTGGCCAAGACACCATCTTCGACTATAACGACTTTCCAAGGGTACGAGATAAATGGGAATACATTTTACACGATCTCCCAAGATAAAAAGAGCACCAACCAAAACAGTGGTGTCCGCTTTGATGCAGCAACCGAGAATGGGCAAAAGGTCACATATTATGGTTACATAGAGGAGATATGGGAACTTGACTATGGACCCTCCTTTAAGGTCCCTTTGTTCCGGTGCAAATGGTTCAAGCTAACAGGAGGTGGGGTAAAGGTGGACCAGCAATACGGAATGACAATGGTGGATTTCAACAATCTTGGTTACCTTGACGAACCATTCCTGGGAGTGGAGGACAAGACAGACATGTCAGAAGATTATAATATGTTTGCTGAAATTCCGCCCTTCAAAGTGAACACCGACCCAAGCATTAAGTTAAATGATGAGGATGCTCCATGGATACGGCACAATCGTAAGCAAGCAGGGACACAAGGGAAGAAATGATGTGTAATAATTTATTGTATCAAACCTTTTGTCAAACCTTCAAGGGGTTTTAAAATGAATTAGTTTTATTTTTCTGATTTTTTTGATATATAATTGTATTTTTAAGATTTTAAAATGAATTAGTTTTATTTTTCTGATTTTAAAAGGAAAAAGGAAGAAGAAGAAAGAAGGAAAAAGGAAGAAAAAAACAGAAGAAAAAAACAGAAGAAAAAAGGAAAAACAGAAGAAAAAAACAAACAGAAGAAAAACATAAAAAAAACAGAAGAAAAAAACAGAAGAAAAAAGGAAAAAGGAAAAAAGGATATCAAACCTTTTGTCAAACCTTCAAGGGGTTTTAAAATGAATTAGTTTTATTTTTCTGATTTTTTTGATATATAATTGTATTTTTAAGATTTTAAAATGAATTAGTTTTATTTTTCTGATTTTAAAAGGAAAAAGGAAGAAGAAGAAAGAAGGAAAAAGGAAGAAAAAAACAGAAGAAAAAAACAGAAGAAAAAAGGAAAAACAGAAGAAAAAAACAAACAGAAGAAAAACATAAAAAAAACATAAAAAAAACAGAAGAAAAAAACAGAAGAAAAAAGAAAAAAGGAAAAAAGGAAGAAAAAAAGAAAATATGCCACCTACTGGGCCACCACGGCCTGAATACGACTAGAAACCAATTAAAGGGCCAGGATTCAGGCCCGCAGAAGGCCCAGTAGGCCCACAGGCACATAGTGACATAATAGGCCCGTAAGCCTGCATTTGAGAGGAGCTCGAAGTGGTGAGCGCAGCCGCGCTTATAAACCACTGTCGAAGCCTCTCAGCTAGCGAGGTGGGACTAAACATCCCACCGCACCGCGCCAGTTCTAGCACAGACCTTTAGTCGCGGTTGGGGAGGCGGACCGCGACTAAAGGGTACCTTTAGTCGCGGTCC
>NC_057795.1:188778876-188824533 GCF_018294505.1 Triticum aestivum | reverse complement strand
GGAGCCTCTGGTGGTCCAAATTACTGCACCGGAGCCTCTGGTGGTCGAAATTACTTCACCGGAGCATCCTCGCTACCCCGTGGACGATATAAAGGAGATGAAAGAATGTCATCTGTATTATCCTATCGGGAACATGTCCATGAAGGTAGCCATCGGCAGTGCTTTACCATGTTTACCTGGAGCACTCCACCACAACAACCCCATTCAAGATGGCTATGCTCGTGTCACGGTGGAGGACATAGTCCAAGGGTTTGAGGACCTGGAGATTGACATTGCTACACCTGAAGGGGAGAAAAGACTTGGAGATGTCAAGCGCCATTTCATTCTATGGCAAAAGAAGTTTATCAAGTTTCCAGGCGAGGCGCCAAGGACAACAAGTCCACCCCCCTACGGTGGTGGTGGTGGCGGTGGCGGCGGTGGTGGTGGTGGTGGTGGTGGTGGTGGTGGCGGCGATTCACCTACACCTCCGTCACGTCAGCCGACGCCGCCCCCCAGTCCACAACGTCCGGCGGGTGATCAGCCGCCGCCCCCCAGTCCTCGTCCAGCGGGTGATCAGACGCCGCCCCCCAATCCACCTCCGGCAAAGAAGCAGAAGCAGTCATGGATTATTAACCCGGACCCTTATGTACCTAAGACCACAAAGGTACCGGAGCCATCACTGAAGCCTCTCCCCACAAGGCCTTGGGAACGTAGTGCCGAGGAAGTCGACGCGGCCGCGGCTGCTGATTTGGAGAAATGGAAGGCGGACTGCAAGAAGAAAAGAGAGCCCGAGCCCAAGCCAGTATTTTCTGATGAGCAAAAGAAGTGGGCTAAGTCATTTTTGAGCACACCGTCCCAAGCCGCGAAGAATCTGCCTAACGACTATGCACGTGAACTTCGCAGGCAGGCACTCATGTTCAAGGAGAACAAAGAGCGGGAGAAGGCCGAAAGTAAAAAAAGCGGAAAACAAGTTGCCCAGCTCGGGGAACAAAGTAAACAATCGATTGCCCCGCTTATAGTGGAAGCCTTCTGTCCGGATGACCCCGAGATCATACAAGCTGCGGCAGCACAGGGATTGACTGTAATGAGTGCCAGAGAACAAGCAGCCAACTTAGGTATTACTCTTCGTGAACTGTTAGGCCTTGATGAGGCGCCAGTGAAGGAGGTAGTAATTACATATGTCAAGAATGGGCCTCTCGTCGAGCCTGCGCAGGAAAAGGATCTACCTCCACAAATGAAAGGTCTGCTGAAATGGTACAAGGGTTACATAAAAAATAAAAACGCCAAAGAATATATTTATGCGGAAGTTAGACATGAGCATCACTTCAAACATTACTATGTACAAATTGAACTGAGTGAATTGTTCCATCTTTTCAATCTGCGCGAGCTCGATAAATCTATCATCAGTTGCTACGTTCTGTAAGTGATTTATTAATTTCTACCCCATCTCGTTCATATTGCCTGCACTATATATATGTCCTAACTATATTGTTGTGTCCGCTATTATACATGCAGAATGAAGATTAAGGAATGCAGAGTAAGGAACATCCATGATGTTGGGTTCATTGATCCACACATCGTTAATGGACATGTGTTGGAGCGTTACCCCGCCGACGTGGAGGCAGACCTGTGGCAGTTTCTTACAAAGCAGGAACTCAAAAGTGATATTCTATTTCCTTACCATTTTGAGTGAGTGTTTCTGTCTTGAGCACATTCTCTTTTGTTTACTCCATGCATGGTATGTGGCCGGCTAATCGATGAGTTATGCATGACGTACTGTGCATGTATCGTGTCCGCAGGTTCCACTGGATTCTGCTAGTAATTAAAGTTAACACCTCAGAATGTCTCGTCCACGACTCTGTGAATATGGATCCAAAGCTTTGGGGCGGCATGAGAAGAATGCTGCAGAAGTAATTATTTTCATTCATTTGCGCTCTATATCGATCGGCCTATTTCGTTCATTTCCTAATATCAAGTAACTAATTAATAACTCTCTTGTTCATTTAATTTTCTTTGCCTCGTAGGGTTTGGAGACGGTTCGTAGATACAAAGGTCGGAGAATTCAAAAAAGAGCTAGAATTCAAAATGTTAAAGGCTAAGAATGCTGGGGATATTCAGCCACCGGAGACCAATCTATGTGGATACTATGTCTGTGAGATGATCCGGAGATACACCTCTGAGCGGGTTCCGAGTGATACCAATGCTAAGAGGAATAACCTCCGGTGGATGCTTAGTCCAGAAGCTCGCTTCCGACCACTTCAAGAGGAACTAGCTGGATGGTTCAGCAGGGAAGTCCTCCATCCTAAAGGAGAACACTATTACGAGGACGTAGAACTTTATATGCATTAAATCATGTATGGAAACTTGTTCAAAATTGTATATGGTCATCCGATGATATTGAATATATATTGTATATTCCTCTTGAATTCTTTTTGGTTCTAATTTCAAATTTATTTGAAATTGTACATTCATATGCATGTATGTAGTACCGTAGAATATATGAAACTCCTTCAAAATTAAAATAAAGCACAAAAGAAATAAAACAATACAAATTAAACAGAAAACAGGTTTAAGGGGGGGGGGCTAAAACCCTAAACCTGCGGCGGCCTTTAGTCGCGGTTGGCCAGAAGAACCGCGACTAAAGGTCCTCCGCCCCGACGGCCACCTGGCGCCCACGTGGACGGGCCTTTAGTCGCGGTTCTTAAGCAACCGCGACTAAAGGGGGGGGGCCTTTAGTCGCGCCCGGTCTGTCGCGGTTGCGCAACCGCGACTAATGGCAGTTGCGAACCGCGACCAAAGGCCCTTTTTCCACCAGTGAATAGACCAAAAGTTCAATCTCTTATCAATAATAAGAATAGAATAGTCAGTGCAACACTTTTGCTATGATAATTTATCAACACCCGTGTGCTTTGCTACGACAATCAACAAAAGCCACAAACAATCTCTCAACAAGGTATCTTAGGAGTCACAAAAAAGGGATGGACTACGGGTATTAGTGTACCAAAAAATATTATATAGGTACAGAAAATAATTTTTTTAGTACAATTATTGTTTACCTAGACAAGTACATGAAATTTTTGTATGCTACAGACTATCTCCAAAGTAATAACCAATGTATCAATGTTGACATTATATGGCAGGATGGGCTCCCTCGTCGAAGGTGCAAACGCTCCGTGGAAGATGGCCTCCAGGACCGCAGCTGGATCGCGGACCTGCAAGGCGCTCTTACGCCCAATGTGCTGGTGGAGTACGTCCAGCTCTGGACAAGGCTCCGTCACCTTCACCTATCCGCCTCCCTCGACCGTCTTGTCTGGCGCTGGACCGCGGACAGGGAGTACTCCGCCAGGTCATGCTACCGAGTCCTCTTTGCTGGATCGACGTCCTCTCCCTTCTGGCGCCTTACCTGGAAATGTTGGGCCCCCCTGCGCGTCAAGATGTGCACCTGGCTGGCCGACCTCGACCGCTGCTGGACTGCCACGACGCTGGCTCGCCATGGTCTCCCTCACATCTACAGATGCGTTCTATGCAACCAGGATGCCGAGACCGTGCAGCATATAATCGTCGGCTACCCCTTCTCCAGGCAGATTTGGCATGATGTCATGTCATGGGTGCACGCCACCGTCACCCCTCCCTCTTGCTCCGAAGAGTTACTCCAGTGGCGTTTTCTTAGCCATGTATCCGGGCTGAGCAGCCCGTCATCATTGCTCCCTGCTCCTTGTCTAGCCTGTGTGCTAGACAGCGAGCCCCCCTCTCTTGTACTCACTCTTTCTACCTACCAATGAAAAGATACGCTCTCAAGCGTATTCGTGAAAAAACATTATATGGTAGGATGGATATGGTCTACATGTGTGCAGAAGTAATGGGAAGGTGCATCAACATTTGACGGAAGCAGTTCATTAATACCAAACATCCACTCTATATTGTCTAATATTTGAGGCTTCTTATATAGTAGTACAACCCAATACTGAGACCAGCCGGGCATAGTTATATTTTGCTCCTAGAATGCGAATAGACCTATTTTACTATTCAGTTATTTAATCTCAATTTTTGTTTGTGAAATATATTAAAACTACACCTAATCACCTAATCACAAAAAAAACTACACCTGATCGCAAATGGACTAATTACTACTTCAATTTGTTAAATATGAATGGGGCTATGGGGGCCAACCAGTACCGATGCCGGTCCCAGACCCGGAAAAGGTGGAGGCGCATACAAAAGATAACATTTCTCCGTGACAGGCATTACCTTGTAACAACACAAGAAAAAGATAAGAAAAATGGGAAATATGACATGAATAGGAAAACAAAATATTTTGGACCTGCAGGTGGAAGAATGCTGCCGCTGTGGCCAATAAAGACGACGTCCTGGCCTGCCTCATTTTCGCTAATATGAATTTGCCTTCTGAAGGATGAACTCAAACTGGATCCAAGATAGCTATAGGAGCGATATCCATGCCCACATCGCATCAGCAACAATACCATCCAGACCGACGAGCTCACATCCCCACTTGCGTAGCTGCTCCTCGTCCCCTACTAACACCCCGTCGCCACTGACCGCACAGGAGACCAACGAGGCATTTGAGGAACCAAACCAGCCAGCATAGACGGTCATCCCATGGCAGAGCCAGCGACCTGAGCTGTGATCCTGCGTATAGGTGAGTATGAGCAGCCGCGGTAGGGTAACTAGTTACCATCGGTACAAGCTTAGACATCAGCTGGCGGCGCAAGCTGGGAGTCAGGTGAGAGAAGAAGGAAAGAAGAAAGGGGATCGGACAAGAGTAACGTCCGTGTGAAAGTGTGACTGTGACAGGAGATGTCAGACCGATGTATGCATTTGACTGAGCCTTTTGGGCTGAAAGCCCAATTTAACTGTTTAGGTAAATAAAGAAACAACAGAAACATTAACTACCGATCATCTCTCATTATGTACTCCCATAAAAAACTTTCATTACGTACAGTGTGCAGCCGAAGTAATCATTCAAGTGGAAAAAGATAATTTTACATCAAACAACGCAAATATCAGCTATGATTACATACAGTGTGCAGTGTACATCAACCAGACAAAAAGAATATACACTCCCTAAATCCGAAATTATTTGTCGCTCAAATGGATGTATTTAGCCTAAATTATATAAGAAAACATGCTGCAATTCTTTTTGAAGATATACATGCAAACATTTAGTATATTGAACATATGAAAAAAAATGTAACCAATACAAATCACCAATATTTAGACTCAATGCATATGGAATTAATCGGAAAATTGATTTATATACTACACATGAAAGACTTTACTATGGTGTCATTGAACTGTCAAGCCGGACCACACCATGAAAAAAGACCGTGCGACCGCATGACGCAAACCCGTGGGTTGGAGCACTTCATTCTAGCAGCCCAAATCACATTTTATAAAAATACTTGTATTTTCCGGAACATGTAAGAGGTACCTCTTTGACTAAAAAATAAAATTGAAAGGGGTACTCTTATCCTAATAAATTACCACTTGACGACAAGTCGAAAGAATTGACACCTATTTAATTTTTGTACCCTAAGTTTGTTAAATACTAGCCTGCGCGTATGCACGGGCCACTTCGCTAGTTATTGATAGAAAGGGAGCTGAGAATTCCGTAGCTGATAATTTGTCTTGAATGGAAAACGTTTTTGATGACCCACTGCCTATTGATGATAGCTTTCCTGATGAACAATTAGTTGTTACAAATTCTTCTTATAATACTCCTTGGTATGCAGGCTATGCTAATTACATTGTTGCTAAATATATACCACTTGGTCTCACATACCAACAAAAGAAAAAGTCTTTTTGATTTAAGACATTACTTTTGGTATGACCCACATCTTTGTAAAGGAGTAGATGGTATTATTAGATGTTGTGTACCTGAGCATGAACAAATCCTATGGAAGTGTCATTCTGAGGCATACAGATGACACCATGATGGAGATAGAGCCGCACATCAGGTATTACAATATGATTTTTGTTGGCCTACTCTATTCAGGGATGCATGGAAGTTTGTCTTATCTTGTGATGAATGTTAAATAATTGGTAATATTAGTAGACGTCAGGAAATTTCTATGGATTATTCACTTGTTATCAAACTATTTGAGGTTTGAGGATTTTTATTATATGGGACATTTTCCTTCCTTTAATGGGTATACACATATTTTAGTTGATGTTGATTACGTTACTAAGTGGGTAGTAGCAATTCCAACTAGTAGTGCCGATCATAACATTTCTATTAAAATGCTTAAAGAAGTTATTTTCTGGAGGTTTGGAGTCCCTAGATATTTAATGACCGATGGTGGTTCACATTTTATCCATGGTGCTTTCCATAGACTTCTTAATAAATATGATTTTAACAGTCGAATTGCATCTCCTTATCATCCTCAATCTAGTGGTCAAGTTGAATTAAGAAATAGAGAAATAAAGTTGATTTTGCAAACGATCGTCAATAGATCTTGAAAGAATTGGTCTAAGAAACTTGATGATGCATTGTGGGCTTATAGAACTGCTTATAAGAATCCTATGGGTATGTCTCCGTATAAAATGGTTTATGGAAAAACATGTCATTTACCTCTTGAGCTAGAACATAAAGCATATTGGGCAATTAAAGAGCTTAACTATGATTTTAAACTTGCTGGTGAAAAAAGGTTATTTGATTTCAGCTCGTTAGATGAGTGGAGAAATGATACGTCTCCAACGTGTCTATAATTTTTTATTGTTCCATGCTATTATATTGTCCATCTTGGATGTTTTATATGCATTATTATGCTATTTTATATTAATTTTTTGGACTAACCTATTAACCTAGTGCCAGGTGCCAATTGCTATTTTTTTCTTGTTTTTCCCTTCACAGAAAATCTATACCAAACAGAGTCCAAATGAAACGAAACTTTTTGACGATTTTTCTTGGCCAACAAGACACCTAGGAAGCTTCGGGAGGATGCCAGGAGACCTACGAGGAGACCACAAGCTCGTAGGGCACGCCCCAGGGGGCAAGCTTGTGGGCCCACTAAGGCTCCACTGAGGCTCCCCACTTTTTGATGATTCTTTTTATATTTTTGGTTTAATAGATCTGAAAAATAAAAGCAAATAAAATAGATTGCAAAGGCAAATATAATGAAGAAGAGATCCGAGGGTCATAGGTTTCACTTGTGGCTTCTCTCGAGAAAAATAGCAAACGGTGGGAAAACAATTACTGTTGGGCAATTGATAGACTTCAAATAACCATGACGATATCCAGGCAATGATCATTATATAGGCATCACGTCCAAGATTAGTAGACCAACTCCTGCCTGCATCTACTACTATTACTCCACACATGGTCCTCTATCCAGCATGCATCTAGTGTATTAAGTTCATGAAAAAACGGAGTAATGCAATAAGAAAGATGACATGATGTAGACAAGATCTATTTATGTAGAAATAGACCCCATCTTGTTATCCTTAATAGTAACAATACATACTTGTCGTTTCTCCTTCTATCACTGGGATCAAGCACCATAAGATCAAACCCATCACAAAGCACCTCTTCCCATTGCAAGATAAATAGATCAAGTTGGCCAAACAAAACCCAAATATCGGAGAAGAAATACGAGGTTGTAATCAATCATGCATATAAGAGATCAAAGAAGACTCAAAATAACTTTCATGGATAAAAACATAGATCTGATCATAAACTCAAAGTTTATCAGATCCCAACAAACACATCGCAAAAAAACTTACATCATATGGATCCCCAAGAGACCATTGTATTGAGAATCAAGAGAGACATAGAGAGAGGAAGCCATCTAGCTACAAACTACGGACCCGTAGGTCTACGAAGAACTACTCACGCATCATCAGAGAGGCACCAATGGACATGATGAACCCCTCTGTGATGGTGTCTAGATTGGATCTGGTGTTTCTGGAACTTGCGACGGCTGGAATTGATTTTCGTCGACTCCCCAAGGGTTTCTGAAATATTGGGGTATTTATGGAGCAAAGAGGCGGTACAAGAGGCCACCAAGGTGGGCACAACCCATCTGGGCACGCCTGGGCCCCCAGGCATGCCCTGGTGGGTTGTGCTCCCATTGGAGCATGCTTCTGGTACTTCTTTGGCCCAACAGGTGTCTTCTAGTCCAGAAAAAATCCACCAAAAGTTTCGCTATGTTTGGACTCTGTTTGGTATTGATTTCCTGCGATGTAAAAAACAAGTAGAAAACAACAACTGGCACTGAGCACTATGTCAATAGGTTACTACCAAAAAATATTATAAAATGATTGTAAAACATCCAAGAATGATAATATAACAGTATGGAACAATTAAAAATTATAGATACATTGGAGACGTATCAAGACCATACCCTATTTCTGTGTGCTTTGCTATGACAATCAACAAAAGCCACTGACAATCTCTCGACAAGGTATCTTAGGAGTCACAAAAAAGTGATGGACTACGGGTATTATTGTACAAAGAAATATTATATAGGTATAGAAAATAAATTTTTTAGTAATATTATTGTTTACCTTGGCCCTTTATTAGATTAGAATAAGTACATGAAAACTTTGTATGCTACAAACTATCTCCAAAGTAATAACCAACGTATCAATGTTAATACTATATGGCAGGATGGGCTCCCCCATCGACGGCGCAAACGCTCCATGGCAGATGGGCTCCAGGACCGCAGCTGGATCGCGGACCTGCATGGCGCACTCACGCCCAATGCGCTGGTGGAGTACGTCCAGCTCTAGATAAGGCTCCGTCACCTTCACCAATCCGCCTCCCCCAACCGTCTTGTTTAGCGCTGGACCGCTGATGGGGAGTACTCCGCGAGGTCATGCTACTGAGCCCTCTTTGCTGGATCCACGTCCGCTCCCTTCTGGTGCCTTACCTGCAAATGCTGCCCCCCTGCACGTCAAGATGTTCACCTGGCTGGCCGACCCCGACCGCTACTGGACTGCGGCGAGGCTGGCTCGCCATGGTCTTCCTCACAATGACAGATGCGTTCTATGCGACCAGGATGCCGAGACCATGCAGCATATAATCATCGGCGGCCCTTTCTCCAGGCAGATTTGGCATGATGTCCTATCATGGGTGCGCGCCACCGTCCCCCCTCCCTCTGGCTTCGAAGAGTTCCTCCAATGGCGTTCCTCGATGATCACGAGCTCCCCCCATAGGACATCACAATGGGTTGGCCACCCCTGCAACCTTGACGGCCTGGTCCATCTGTAAGCAGCGCAACCGCTGCATTTTCGACGGCGAGTCCCCCTCCACCTCCCGGCTCCTTGAACTTATCCAGAGCAGCGCACGTTCCTCGGCTAGGGCTGGAGCTCATGGTCTAAATGCATTGCTGAAATAGATTCTTAGCCATGTATCCGGGCTGAGCAGCCCGTCATCATTGCTCCCTGCTCCTTGTCTAGCCTGCGTGCTAGACAGCGAGCCCCCCTCTCTTGTACTCACTCTTTCTACCTACCAATGAAAAGATACGCTCTCAAGCGTATTTGCGAAAAAACATTATATGGTAGGATGGATATGGTCTACATGTGTGCAGAAGTAATGGGAAGGTGCATCAACATTTGACGGAAGCAGTTCATTAATACCAAACATCCACTCTATATTGTCTAATATTTGAGGCTTCTTATATAGTAGTACAACCCAATACTGAGACCATCCGGGCATAGTTATATTTTGCTCCTAGAATGCGAATAGACCTATTTTACTATTCAGTTATTTAATCTCAATTTTTGTTTGTGAAATATATTAAAACTACACCTAATCACCTAATCACAAAAAAAAAACTACACCTGATCGCAAATGGACTAATTACTACTTCAATTTGTTAAATATGAATGGGGCTATGGGGGCCAACCAGTACCGATGCCGGTCCCAGACCCGGAAAAGGTGGAGGCGCATACAAAAGATAACATTTCTCCGTGACAGGCATTACCTTGTAACAACACAAGAAAAAGATAAGAAAAATGGGAAATATGACATGAATAGGAAAACAAGATATTTTGGACCTGCAGGTGGAAGAATGATGCCGTTGTGGCCAATAAAGACGACATGCTGGCCTACCTCATTTTCGCCAATATGAATGTGCCTTGTGAAGGATGAACTCAAACTGGATCCAAGCTAGCTATAGGAGCGATATCCACGCCCACATCGCATCAGCAACAACACCGTCCAGACCAACGAGCTCACATCCTCACTTGCGTAGCTGCTCCTCGGCCCCCTGCTAACACCCCGTCGCCGCTGACCGGCACAGGAGACCGACGAGGCATTTGAGGAACCAAACCAGACAGCATAGACGGTCACCCCATGGCAGCGCGAACGGCCTGAGGTGTGAGCCTGCGTACAGGTGAGTATGAGCAAGGCCGCGATAGGGTAACTAGTTACCACTGGTACAAGCTTAGACATCAGCCGGCTGCGCAATCTGGGAGTCAAGTGAGAGAAGGAGGAAAGAAGAAAGGGGATCGGACAAGAGTAATGTCCGTGTGAAGGTGTGACTGTGACAGGAGATGTCTGACCGATGTGTGCATCTGACTAAGCCTTTTGGGCTGAAAGCCCAATTTAACCGTTTAGGTAAATAAAGAAACAATAGAAACATTACCTACCGATCATCTATCATTACTTACTCCCCTAAAAAACTATCATTACGTGCAGTGTGCAGCCCAAGTAATCATTCAAGTGGAAAAAGATAATTTTACTTCAAACAACACAAAGATCAGCTATGATTACGTACAGTGTGCAGTGTACATCAACCGGAAAAAAGAATATACACTCCCTAAATCCAGAATTAATTGTCGCTCAAATGGATGTATTTAGCACTGAAATAATATATAAATATGTTTAGACTAAATTATATAAGAAAACATGCTGCAATTTTTTTGAACATATACATGCAAACATTTAATATATTGAACATATGAACAAAAAATATGTAACCAATACAAATCACCAATTGTCGGCGTTCTGGGAATGGGGGTTTCCAGACTTGCCTGCCTGCGGCCTGCAGCGTGGCTTTGCAGTGGCCCAGTACGGCCCGTCTTCATTAACCCAAGTCCAAGACCCTCGCGAGGCGGATGACACAAGGCCTCCTCAGGGGCGGCCTCACCAGGCAGGCTTGCGAGGAGGCGGAGAGATCAAGGCGAGGGGTACCTCGTGAGGTTCTCATGACGCAAACCATGACGATCAAGACCAGGCAGGCACCAGCCTGCACAGTGTCCTCGTTTCCTCTTTGGTGCAAAGGGGGCAAGCGCAGGCGCGGAGTACCAAGGCATCAAACAAAGATTTCCATATCAGTGCAACGAGACCAAGACTAGCAGGACGGCAGGGCGGAGGTCACCGTGGAGCCCAAGACGGCGTCATCACCAGTGCCTTTGGCAGTCGAAGACCATCTTTGGTGAGGATAGCTTGTACTAGCTGTCCCCTTACAAAATGGCCATTGTTGGCTCCCTTCCCGCTCAATATTTGGGAAGAGGACCAGGGCCTCTATAAATAGGGCTAGCAACCACAGTAGAAGGTATCTCATCTAGAGCCAACAGAGACGGATCGACTCCTCTCCAAGCACACCACCGCAAGAACACCTCTTCTCGCGAGGCTGTTCTTCCTTTGTACTGTTCATCATCAGCCCAAGAGGCAATCCACCACACCACACGCTGGATTAGGGTATTACACCACAACAGTGGCCCGAACCAGTATAAACCTTGTGTCCCTTGTGTTGTTCGTCGCGCTAGCTTAGAATCGGGCAAGGTTCTGGGCGTGTTTCGGTAGGAAGAAGATCTTCGTGCGCACCCCAGAGTTCGAACCTTAAGGGTTTTGCCGGAACCCGATATCCGACATTTGGCGCACCAGATGGGGGTGCGCCGAAATCTTTTCTCTGCTGATCTGCGTCCCATCGCTTCGTCGCATCCATGTCCGGCGACCCGATGACCAACGCCGACCGCTGGGTGGCATGGCCAGCCCATGCCGCGCCGCCTGCCCAAGGTGACCTCAACCCCGCACCTCAGGAAGCCTACGCTCCGCAGAACACTGTAGGGCGCGGGCGACTCGGTCAAGCACTACTTGCCCTCACTCCGCGGCAGGTGCGATCAGCCGCAAGGGCCTCAAACCATGCCGTAGCGACGGCACCGCACACCCGACGGGAGCAAGCGAACATGAGGGCCGCGCTCACTGTGGCTCGGGAGCTGCTGCGGTGCAGGTTGCAGGAGAGCGTCCAAGACGTGCTGCTGGAGCGCGTTGCTGAACTCCTGGATGCCGCAGCTTCGGGGGCGCCTCCCTTCTCTGTCCAGCTTCCACCCCAGTCCCCGGTCGGATCTGGCGGCGGGCCCATCCGCGCTCGTGTGCCCTCGGGCGCGCCCCAAGGCTTCATCGACACCAGCTCAACCATCGGCGCCGGGTGTCAGGCTACACCAGCACCACCCCCGGTAGGCGAGGGCATGCGCATCGCCGCCTACGGTCCGGGTGGGTCGCCGCCCTACCATCCTCAAGACAGCATGCTAGGCCAGGCCGCGTGGAGCATGGGGCACTACGGTGAAGTCTTCGGGGCGGCAACCTCGGAGGCTTACGTGCCCCACATGGTGGATCGGGAGTACGGGATGGAAGACGACCCCGGCTCATTTCTCGGGTCAGGCTGGGAGGAAGAGACACCAGAAGCCGAGCCTTTTCAGCAGCCCCAAGGAAGCCTCACCAACCGCACTGGCAGCAGCAGCTATCGGGTACCACTAATTCCTCAGGAGCAAGCTTATGCTAACCATGGGACGCATGAAGTTTAGGTCACTGCAGTGGAAGGCTGCCCCAGCTCAGCGGCCTCCCTTCCACCAGGAGGGGCGCACTGGGGGATGCAGGAGAGGGGTCGGGAGCCAGGCCCCTCCCCACGGCCCACGGAGCAAGGTGTTTTCTGGAGGTAGGCCCTCTGTCGGGGAGGTGCTGCAAAGCCTGCCCCCGGCAGAGGACCCGTGGTCGCTGAGGGAACCGCTGGCGTCCCCTATACCCCATTGGCATCGTCCTTGGTCTCCGGCCGCCGTCAATGGTGGTCGAGGGTGGCACAAAGCGGGGCCCTCGTCTGGCGATATGAAGCAAGGCCGGTACCTGTGAAGAAGGCCCAGTACCTGTGAAGCTCGCCGCCCATGACACTCTCACATAATAATGAGTTGGGGTTGTACACGCCCCGGAGTCTCCGGAGAGCCGCCCTCGGGCCTCGGGGGCTCCCTCCCACGCCTAGTGGCAGCACTTAGCTCCGCGCTGGTGAGAAGACGTCGAAGACTAGACTAGTTGCCGGACGTGGACTTTTGTTTTTTTGCCTCCCTCTCTGTGGTCGAGTTTCGTTGCTTTGGATATAAGTTGAAATTGAATTTGCATTTGCGTATGCACGGGGGGGGGGTGTCTTGTCTCGTTCTGTGTTCTCTAGTATTATGGTTTCTGCCCTAGTTCAGAGTTCGACTAGCTGCCTCCCCCTCGGGAGCCTCTCGTGGGCGAGGCTGGGCTAAGCGCACGTGCGCATGCCGTCCCGCGGCTGGCACTCGCTCTCGCGAGGCTCTCACAACATGGTCAGCAGGTCCCTTCGAGGACCCTCGGAGGTTCACGGCCTCGCAAGCCTACTCAAGGCTTGTTCGGGCTAAAGGTAAACCACAGCAACTAACTCATCGCAGGGCCCATAATATCATGCAGGCGCACATTCAGCATCGCTCCTAAAAGCATGTGGACATCATTCTTTTTACATGAGGGTCTTCCCCTCCCAAAATGCTCTTACAACCTTCAGGGCCATGCCCGAGCTTTTTGTGTGCAGGATAAACAGCAGTGGGATATAGGATCAGTCAGACATATCGCTCACCGCACCCTCTTGGTCACCCCCAGAGGCATCACTGGCGCCACTGTCGCTGTCTCTGGCACCACCATCGCCATCATTGGCGCCATCTTCACCGCCATTCACGACATGCATTCATCCACGACAACTATCACCCCGTCGTTGTCAGAAGCAAAGGCCCGAACAAGCGCATCCATGTTGTCCTCCACCCACCGCGCCAGGTTGCCCCAGATGGCCTTGGGCACTGGGGCGATGACGACATCAAAGTCTAAGTGGGGATCTGCGTTCTAAAGATGGTTGTAGACGCGGGAGAATGCACGCCCGAGCAGGCTATGGCTCCTCTCCTCGACAAGCTGGCGAGCCCTCTCAGAGCGGTTCTCCAGGTGCGTCACCACGTCAGTGAAGAATTGGAGATGGCTGGGACAGTTGGTCACGTGAGGATGCGGGGCGTCCGCCTCACAGATATTGCCCAGGGCCGTGTTGGCCCTGTTCCTGAGCTGCTGCAGCATGGGACCATGCATATGCTCCAGCGTCTGCCATTGAAGAATTTCTTCCCTGTTCTGCCATGCAATGGACTCGGCGTCATTGACACGCTATTGAAGAACAAGCAGCTCGGCGCGGGTGGAGGCCAGACTAGTCTGCGTCGAGACCAGGGCGGATGCGGTGGCCTCTGCGCGCTGCACCGCTTCAGTCAGCTTGGACCTGAGAGCGGCAGTCCTGCCCGCAGCCCTGGCTTCAATCAACTCTAGCCTCTGGTCATACTTGCGCACAAGATCTGCGTGAACTTCCGCCACGCGGCGGTCGGCCTCTTCTTGGATCCGAGCCTCACGTGTGCCAACATCATCCTCCGCCTGGGTAACCTGGCGCTCCCTCATCTCCAACCGCTCAAGGTCAAGGTTGCGCTCGGCGGCCTCCAGCGTCAGTGTTTCCTCACGCCTCCGGAGCTCCTCCTCTTCGACAGGTGTCGCCTTCAGCAACGCAAGGGCGGCCTGGCGAAGCTCCACTTGCTGCTCCAGGGAAGCGCTCCAGGCTTGGAGCTCCCACGCGCGCTTCTCTGTGACCTCACAATGATGATCTGCTTCCCGAGCCTCCTCCAAAGCATGGGAGCAGGCCTTTTGCGAGGCCGCAAAGGATGCCTCGGCCTTCACGTTGTCAAGCTCGCACTGATAGCGCGCGAGGTTGACTGCAACCTTTAGCTTGCATCGCTCGTCAATCAGCCGTAGGCCCTCAGCTTCAAGACACACGTCCACATCCGCAAGCTCTCCACCAAGCTGGCACATCGCGTCTGTCGCCTTCCGGAGGAACTCTCGGCGAACGATGCTTCGCTCCCGTGCTCGCCTAAGAACGTCGTCGATGTCGTCCTCCGCCACCGGTGCTGGCGGTGGGCCCAGAAATGGTTCACCCCCTCTCGGCAGGGGGCTGGGGGCTGGTGCCCCCACGATTGCTGGACGGGCTCCGCAAGGGACCCATACTAGTGCAAGTCCATCCCCAGAAGAAGAGCCAAGGACCAACACCAACCACTTGCCATCCACTATCAGAGGAGGAGCCCTGGTCAGGCTGGTCATGCCCCAGGCGAGGTCACGAAGGAAAGGCGGCAAGGGCACAGGCTCAAGGCACCCTGCGGGCCGGCTTACTTCTCTAGCTGAGCCCGCGTCAGGGCAGCACACGAGCTCGGGACGCTCAAGGCCAGCGATGAAGGCGAGGCCAAGTGAAGTTGCTTCTTGGGAGACTGTCCAGGCTTAGCAAGAGGGATCCTGAAGGAACACCATTAGGAAAGGAAGCAGCGATTGAGGAATTGCAAGATGACGTACTTACTCATCTATGGAGAAATGCTTCCTATGCTTCAACGGTCGAAAGGGGCGCCCACTGCCACTCGAAGACTCCTTCCTCTTGCGGAGGGCGGCGAAGTCCATGCGGAACCGACCCAGGCGCTTGATGTGCGGACCAGCGTGAGGCGTGGATGGAGAAGCACCCAAGTGGCCAACCTCAGGGGCGCCGAGATGGGAGGAGCGATCAGACACCACCTCCTGACGGCCTGCCAAGGGCTTGGGGGCTCCGGCCTCGGGAGCCGCGGGTTGCGTCCCCCCATCGACGACCGCCCCAGGGTGGACTTCACAAGCTCTGGAGCATGACGCTTCGGGAGCCCTGTGCGGCGTCAGCGCCACGATACCAGAGCCTCCAGCCTCAAGCGATGCTTGCCTTCCTGCACCCACTCCTGGGGCAAGATCGGTGTTGGCGACGGGGAAGGGAGCCATGGCAATAGGATTCTCGTGAGGCCCCACAAGGCCAGTCGGGCATAACCCCCATTCATAGAAGAGAGGCATCTGTCTCTCGAACTCAGCCCTGCCCGAGCAGAGATACAGGAGGCTACCCCCGTGCCAGATATCGCCCGGCGAAGGGTCGCCAGCCAAGACCTCAAGCACCTTCTTCAGCATCTCAGGCGCCAGTTCCGTCTCCTGAAGCCTCATGCGGTCTAGGTCGCCTGTCAGGGCCCACATCGGCCGGGAGTGGCACTGGAGAGGAGCAATGCGACACTGGAGGAACTCCTTCACCACCCGGGGCGCAGTCACGCCGAGCTCTCTCAACCTCCCCAGTCGGCGCCAGACGACGGAGAGCCGGGGGCTCACGAGTCTCTCGTGGCCCCAGCCCGGATTGGGGACAGCAGGCAACGCCGGAGGCGAGAGCATGGGGCTGGACACTCCGACATCCACATAAAACCACCGCATCCGGAACCCACTCGTGGAAGGCGGGAGGCCAAAATCGATCCCCGAGGCGGCCGTCTCTGTCATGGCCTGGAAGCTCACACACCCCGAGGACTGCAAGGGGTCGGTTAGGCGCAATGAGAAGAAGTGGCGCAGGAGGGCGATGGAAGGAGCAATGCCCACCATGGCTTCGCAAACAAAGGAGAAGATGGCGAGGAGGGTAATGGATTGAGGATAAAGATTGCATCATATGGATCTAATAATGGTAAAGCACTGCATTGAAGAAAGTGGAGAAAGGGGGAACCAGGCCAGCCCATAGGGCATCGACGAAGAATCGAACCTCGGTGACTGTCTTGTCAATGGAGGCGTGGGACGCATGCCAAGCCATCGTCTTTCCGCACTCATTGAAGCTGGATGCAAGCGCAGAGCAGACCTTGCCCAGGGCCTCCAAGTTGAGCACCAACGACCGGCCGACGGCGAGCTCGATTGCCGGAGGCGAGCTGGATGAGGACAGAGGCTTCTTCCCCTTCTCTTTGCTAGTTGGCACCATGGCGATGGAGGGGACAGAGCTCAAGTCAGCTTGGAAGCGGAAACAGAGGCTCGAGGAAAAAAGGGGAACAGGAAGCACGCGTGCAACGAAGAGGAAATAACTATGTAAAGCTTCATGGCCGCCTAGCCGGGCGGATATTGGGGGAGCATGGGGAAGCGGAGACGCCCACGTCCAATTAGTCGCCACACGTCGACCAAGGCCGCAGGCTGTTAGGGCCCGTGGCGCTCTGCACTTGACCTATGGCTTCCCTGCAAAGCCAAGCCCAAGCGCACCTTGGGCCCGGGAGCTACTGTCGGTGTTCTGGGAACGGGGGTCCCTAGACTTGCCTGCCTACGGCCTGCAGCGTGGCTCAACAGTGGCCCAGTACGGCCTGTCTTCATAAACCCAAGTCCAAGACCCTCGCGAGGGGCAAGCCTCGCGGGGCGGATGACACAAGGCCTCCTCAGGGGCGGCCTCACCATGCAGGCTCACGAGGAGGCGGAGAGATGAAGGCGAGGGGTACCTCACGAGGTGCTCATGACGCAAGCTATGACGATCAAGACCACGCGGGCGCTAGGCGGGCGCCATCCTGCACAGTGTCCTCGTTTCCTCTTTTGTGCAAAGGGGGCAAGCGCAGGCGCGGAGTACCGAGGCATCAAGCAAAGGTTCCCATATCAGTGCAACGAGACCAAGACTAGCAGGACGGCAGGGCGGAGGTCATCGTGGAGCCCAAGACGGCGTCATCACCAGTACCTTTGGCAGTCGAAGACCACCTTTAGTCAGGATAGCTTGTACTAGCTGTCCCCTTACAAAATGGCCGTTGTTAGCTCCCTTCCCGCTCAATATTTGGGAAGAGGACCAGGGCCTCTATAAATAGGTCTAGCCACCACAGTAGAAGGCATCTCATCTAGAGCCAACAGAGACGGATCGACTCCTCTCCAAGCACACCATCGCAAGAACAACTCTCCTTGCGAGGTTGTTCTTCCTCTTTACTGTTCATCATCAGCCCAAGAGGCAATCCACCACACCACACACTGGATTAGGGTATTACACCACAACGGTTGCCCTAACTAGTATAAACCTTGTGTCTCTTGTGCTATTCATCGTGCTAGCTTAGAATCGCGGCGAGGTTCTGGGCGTGTTTCGGTAGGGAGAAGATCTTCGTGAGCACCCCAGAGTTTGAACCTTAAGGGTTTTGCCGGAACCCGATATCTGACACCAATATTTAGACTCAATGCATATGGAATTTCTCGGAAAAATAATTTATATACTACACATGAAAGACTTTACTATGGTGTCATTGAACTGTCTAACCGGACCACACCATGAAAAAGATCGTGCGACCGCATGAGGCAAACCCGTGGGTTGGAGCATTTCATTCTAGTAGCCCATATCACATATGAAAAAAATACTTGTATTTTCCGGAACATGTAAGAGGTACCTTGAGGGAGTCCCGGATTAGGGGGTGTCCGGATAGCCGCACTACCATCATCGGCCGAACTATCATCGGCCGGACTATCATCATCGACCGGACTCCAAGACTATGAAGATACAAGATTGAAGACTTCGTCCCGTGTCCGGATGGGACTTTCCTTGACGTGGAAGGCAAGCTTGGCGATACGGATACGAAGATCTCCTACCATTGTAACCGACTCTATGTAACCCTAGCCCTCTCCGGTGTCTATATAAACCGGATGGCTCTAGTCCGTAGGACACGACAACAACCATTACAATCATACCATAGGCTAGCTTCTAGGGTTTAGCCTCCTTGATCTCGTGGTAGATCCACTCTTGTAAACATCCACAATATCAATATCAATCAAGCAAGACATAGGGTTTTACCTCCATCAAGAGGGCCCGAACCTGGGTAAAACATCGTGTCCCTTGTCTCCTGTTACCATCCGCCTAGACGCACAGTTCGGGACCCCCTACCCGAGATCCGCCGGTTTTGACACCGACATTGGTGCTTTCATTGAGAGTTCCTCTGTGCCGTCACCGATAGGAAGGATGCCTCCTCCCGTCTTCAAGGACGGTATTTTCGCCAAAGGAGCCTTGGCCGCCGGCCAAACTATCCGGCTAGGTGGTTTTCTTATGACCGCCTATCCGGCTACCGCTTCGACAATGACCTCTCAAGTCATCAAAAGCAATCTTCACGTCAGCTCGGAATTCGCCGAGCGGCTGGATCCAATAGAGCTCTCGTCCGTAAACGAGCTCTTGGATCGCATCGCCGCCCTGGGAGTCGCTATAGACTACAATCAGATTGGGCTTAAAACCGATCTGAGAGAGATTAACTCCCCCCAGGTCACCCACCACGTTGCAGTGGTAGAGGAACAATGCGGCGACTCTTCTCCTGTATTGAAAACTAGTCATGTCCGGGCTCCCGAACCCCCCACGCCGGATTCCCGTGGAGGGACGGACTTCGATCAAGCACTGAACTTAAAGTCAGGCATCGGACCAGACTCGGTGGACAACGTCCAGCAATCCAAGCTTCCAAATTTGGAAACTTCTCGGCCCTCGAGCCTTGAGATGGGTAGGGTTCCGGACTAAGAGTTCGTCCCTTTCCCCCCGTCCAAATTTTTTTTTACTTCAGCTGCCTTTTGTTTATATTTTTCTTCTCAACCCTATTCATCAAAGCCTTAAAGGGCCTACTTGCGCAACGTTCGCGCGCAATTGATGTGCTATCCGCACTCATTTTACCTGGGGGCTTCTTTACCAGAAGCTTAATTATAAGGGCTTCATGCCCAGCACATGTGTCAAGCCTCCACATGTACCTTTTATTCACCATTATATGCATCGATATGACTTAAGTTTTGGCCAAGCTGGGTTGCCTGGCTCCTGTGCTTACCCGTACGTTCCCGATTGTTCGGCTAGGAGGTAAAGGGAGCACCTCTGCGATTGTTACTGCCGGGTCAGCCGGATGTGTACCTCAGACTGGGTGAAGCCGAAAGCTAGCGTTCTTAAGGGAATATTCGGTCGGTGACTTAAAAGATGATTTTTTATCCACTTTTTTATCTGCCCCCAGATGTTTTTTCTGCTTTTTTCGCAGTCTGGACATGCACTTTAGGGCATGCCACCCCCAGAGGAAAGGAACCCTTAACGGAACTATTCTCCCTGGAAGATGTTTCTTACTACCCATGTAATATAACATAACTAGTTGGGCACTTGTCTGATAAAGCACTAATGACCCCTACGCCTGGTCTCCATGCATACCCCGGTTGTTTCATAACCGAGAAGGTATTCGGACACACTTTGTACTCTAGGGTCCCGAGGTCGAAGCGAAAAGGTCGGCAAAGACAAACGATCTACAATCCGGCTAGAAGGCATTTTATATGTCATTTTATAATACATTGTCAAATCGACTGATTGTGTTCTTCCTCAATCCCGTCTAACAGGTTGTCTAATTTATAGTCCTGTTGGGAAAATTTAGCGGCCAGCTCTACTTGGCCGTATACTAAACTCACAGGGATCTCCTTCCCATCGGGCCCCACAGGTCCGACTTCGGCCATGTGGTTGGGATCCGCCTTCTTGTACCGCGTCTTTACCATGGCCCAGGCCTCCCTGGCACCTTGGCGGCAGGCCGAAATCTTCCATAAATGGAAGCGCTGTCGCACTCCCTGAAGCTTCTCCGCAAGCTCCCCAAGACCCTCGGGTAAGGAGAAGGCTGGCCATAAAGCCTGGATGACGCCGCTCATTGCCTGCCGAACTCGTTCGATCAGTTGCAACAATTCGGGAAGTTGATCACCCGTTGCTACGGGCATCTCCTCCGCAGGGCGACCTGTGGGCATACCTGCAGACATATTCTGTCAAATTGACTTCCTCGCCGAACTCTTCTTTTCAAAGGAGTTCGCTCAAGCACTTACTATAGATGCCGCGATGAAGCCGCTGATTCTCCTTAACGGAGCCCGACAGCTCGGCCCGAACGCCTTTCAACTCTTCTCCAAGCTGGGCATGGGCATCCTGGAGCTTGTTCCTTTCATGCTGCACCTTATGCAGCACCCTCTCGCCGGCCTTTAGTTGGCGCAGAAGTTCTTGCTTGTCCGGATCTTGTCCGGCAGCACCTGCAACGTCATTTTTTAGACTTGCGCAAAGGCCAAACGCTACTTATCTTTCTAAAATAATGCGTTACCAGGAGAGGTCCTGTGTTTCCTCCTGCGCCAGAGAGTGCGGCCTCAAGTTGGGCCTTGCACTCTTGCAGCTCCTGAGACAGTTGGGTATTCTTCTCGGTAAAATCCTACGTTTCATATGATCCTTAAATCAGTTAATATAACTACTTTAAGTCTCGGGGGCTACTCGCATATACAACTATTAAATTCTCTTACCCGTATGTCTTTTACATACTGCTCCGTGGCTCTGGTAAAACCATCTTGAGCAGCACGAAGGTGCGCGTCCCCCACGTTAAAGGCATTCAATGCCTCGGGGGAGAAGCACGCGTCACGAAATACTGTCCGGCGGCTCCTGTGATTCAGGGCACTCTCCACCTCAGACTTGGTGGCGGACAGTCTGTCGGCATCCTCCGTCGGAGGAACGTCCGGCTCGCGCCTTGCGCTCGCCTCCCCCTCCAGACCAGGTGCTGGAGCCTGGCTGGTAGAGGTTGGATTGGCAACCTCCACGCCCGCAGTCCGGCGGACGCTTTTTCCCTACAAAAGTCATGAGCACTCAAACGCCTCCTAGGAACGTTGCTCTAAATAATGAATTGTGAGCTACACCTTTGCGGCGACGTTTCAGTCCGCGCCGCGCTCCTCTTCCGCCTACTAGTCTGGACTGGCCTTTGTTGGCCAGCCACCGCGGGCTTGGCTTGTCGCCCTAGGGGCGCCTCCTGCACAGCGCCATCGTATACGGTGGTCAGAAATAAGCAAGGAAGGAATGACGGTGTCAGGACTTCGGTCGCAATCACCTGGGAAGCCGGATATAGTCCGGGATAGTCGGCCGTGATGGCGACTAAAGCATTGTCCATGCTGAGCTGGTGGAACACCCCGTCGATTAGCTCCACCATTATGTCCGGATCCTCTTCGGAGGCCGGATCCCGGGATCTCTCTGGATCCTCGGGTTGCAGAGCTGGACTTAGCATGTCCTCCATGATCCGGCGCAGCTCCTGCGTCGAAAGAAGAACACAATATAAGAAATTTAAGTTTCAAAAAGCATGGGTCAGGCACGCAGAGTGTTCGCTTACCCAAGGCCGGGGATTATTCATGGAGAACCCATTTAACAGTTCGTCCGAAGAAAATCCTCCTTCTCCCCCTTATATAGGCCGGACATGATCGTCACCAGATCTTCGACCGAATCCGGCCCTTTGCGGCCATGACGGGTGGCATCGTCCTCCCCGTTGAAATCCCACATGGGGTGGCCCCTGTATTGTAGTGGCTACACCCCCCGCATAATGCATGTCGCCATGACTCCAATCATGGTCAACCCGGCATGGGCTAGTAACCTTATTCGGCCCATCAAATAATGGACGGTCTTGTCTTCCTCCTGTTGGGGGCTCCGCGGACACCAACTAAGGCGTTTCTTCAGAGGAGCATTGCTGAACTCCAGGAGGCCGATCCAAACAGGGTCCGGCAGCGGAGCGTCTTCTATATAAAACCATTCCGAAGGCCAGTCTTCGGACGCCTTCTTAGGGGTTCCGGATGGATATCCGGTCCCGGCAATGCGCCATATTTCGGCGCAGCCCACTTGATATATGGACCCCTCGTGAGAACGGGGTACAAGGCAGAACAACCTCTTCCACAACGCGAAATGGGGCTCGACGCCCAGGAATAGCTCGCAAAGAGCTACGTAACCCGCAATATGCAGGATTGAGGCGGGCGTGAGGTGATGAAGCTGGAGTCCGTAGAACTCCAGGAGCCCGCGGAGGAATGGATGTACAGGAAATCTGAGCCCCCTTATCAGATAGGGGACGAAGCATACCCGCTCCCCTTTGTTGGGACTTGGGGTAACCTCCGCTTGCTTCCCACCTTTGTAGGTGGCCAGCCCGGCTCGAACCGGAACCATAAAGGCCGGAGGGAGATATCCCCCCGCTTGGAGCTTCACCAGCTCATTGTGCGGAACAGAGCATCTCCTCCAATCTCCTGGCAAAGGGCTGGGAGCGCGAGAAGAGGAGCCGCGTTGACGGTCCATGATGGAATGGATTCTTGGTCGAAAGCGCTCCGATGAGTATTTGCGGGAGGAAGATGGTGATTTGGATCTGGATTCTTGCCTCCCTTATAGGCAGATTATTCACACAACTAGGGGGTAAAACATAAAAGACACCCTGGCTTTTCACATTCGCGCGACGCGTGGAAGAAAGCCGTTATTGGGCGTGGAAGCCAAGACGCGCAACATTGATGAGGAAGTCGGACACTGTTCGGCAGGTACATAGAACTTGAAGGAGAACCCGCCTTGCAACACCGAAGACTACACACATGCTAGACTTATCGTCATTGAAGCCTGGTTCGGGGGCTACTGAGGGAGTCCCAGATAAGGGGGTGTCCGGATAGCCGGACTACCATCATTGGCCGAACTATCATCGGCCGGACTATCATCATCGACTGGACTCCAAGACTATGAAGATACAAGATTGAAGACTTCTTCCCGTGTCCGGATGGGACTTTCCTTGACGTGGAAGGCAAGCTTGGCGATACGGATACGTAGATCTCCTACCATTGTAACCGACTCTATGTAACCCTAGCCCTCTTCTGTGTCTATATAAACCGGATGGCTCTAGTCCGTAGGACACGACAACAACCATTACAATCATACCATAGGCTAGCTTCTAGGGTTTAGCCTCCTTGATCTCGTGGTAGATCCACTCTTGTAAACATCCACAATATCAATATCAATCAAGCAGGACGTAGGGTTTTACCTCCATCATGAGGGCCCGAACCTGGGTAAAACATCGTGTCCCTTGTCTCCTGTTACCATCCGCCTAGATGCACAGTTCGGGACCCCCTACCCGAGATCCGCCGGTTTTGACACCGACATACCTCTTTGACAAAAAAAAATAAAATTGAAAGGGGTACTCTTATCCTAATAAATTACCACTTGACGACAAGTCGAAATAATTGGCAACTATTTAACTTTTGTACCCTAACTTTGTTAAATACTAGCCCGTACGTATGCACGGGCCACTTTGCTAGTTATTGATAGAAAGGGAGCTGAGAACCCTGTAGCTGATAATTTCTCTCGAATGGAAAATGTTTTTGATGACCCACAGCCTATTGATGATAGCTTTCCTGATGAACAATTAGTTGTTATAAATGCTTCTTATAATACTCCTTGGTATGCAGGCTATGCTAATTACATTGTTGCTAAATATATACCACCTGGTTTCACATACCAACAAAAGAAAAAGTTTTTTTAATTTAAGACATTACTTTCGGGATGTCCCACATCTTTATAAAGAAGGAGTAGATGGTATTATTAGATGTTGTGTACCTGAGCATGAACAAATCCTATGGAAGTGTCATTCTGAGGCATACAGATGACACCATGATGGAGATAGAACCGCACCTCAGGTATTAGAATCTGGTTTTTATTGGCCTACTCTCTTCAAGGATGCATGTAAGTTTGTCTTAACTTGTGATGAATGTTAAATAATTGGTAATATTAGTAGACGTCAGGAAATGCCTATGGATTATTCACTTGTTATCAAACTATTTAATGCTTGGGGATTTGATTATATGGGACCTTTTGCTTCCTCTAATGGGTATACACATATTTTAGTTGATGTTGATTACGTTACTAAGTGGGTAGTAGCAAATCCAACTAGTAGTGCCGATCATACCATTTCTATTAAAATGCTTAAAGAAGTTATTTTCCTGAGGTTTGGAGTCCCTGGATATTTAATGACCGATGGTGGTTCACATTTTGTCCATGGTGATTTGCATAGAATTCTTAATAAATATGATGTTAACCATAGAATTGCATCTCCTTATCACCCTCAATCTAGTGGTCAAGTTGAATTAAGCAATAGAGAAATAAAGTTGATTTTGCAAACGACCGTTAATAGATCTCGAAAGAATTGGTCTAAGAAACTTGATGATGCATTGTGGGCTTATAGAACTGCTTATAAGAATCCTATGGGTATGTCTCCGTTTGAAATGGTTTATGGAAAATCATGTCATTTACCTCTTGAGCTTGAACATAAAGCATATTGGGCAATTAAAGAGCTTAACTATGATTTTAAACTTGCTGGTGAAAAAAGGTTATTTGATTTCAGCTCATTAGATGAGTGGAGAACTGATACGTCTCCAACATGTCTATAATTTTTATTATTCCATGCTATTATATTGTCCATCTTGGATGTTTTATGTGCATTATTATGCTATTTTATATTAATTTTTTGGACTAACCTATTAACCTAGTGCCAAGTGTTAGTTGCTATTTTTTCCTTGTTTTTTCCTTCACAGAAAATCAATACCAAATAGAGTCCAAATGAAATGAAACTTTTTGACGATTTTTCTTGGCCAACAAGACACCTAGGAAGCTTTGGGAGGAGGCCAGGAGACCTACAAGGAGACCACAAGCTCATAGGGCGCGCCCCAGGGGGCAGGCTTGTGGGCCCACTGAGGCTCCTCTAACCCTAATTCTTCTTCAATAAATACCCAAATATTTCCCGAAGACCAGAGGGCACACCAAAAATAATTGTGCGCCGCCACAAGCTTCTGTTATTGTGAGATCCCATCTTGGAGCCTTTTTTGGCACTCCATCGGAGGGGGATTCAATCACGGAGAGCATCTACATCAACCTTGTTGTCCCTCTGATGATGTGTGAGTAGTTTACCATAGGCCTAAGGGTCCATAGCTAGTAGCTAGATGGCTTATTCTCTCTCTCTCTCTTTGATCTTAAATACAATGTTCTCCTCGATGTTCTTGGAGTTCTATTTGATGTAATCTTCTTTTGCGGCGTTTTTATTGAGATCCTATGAATTATGGGTTTATGTTCAGATTATGTATGAATATTATTTGAGTCTTCTCTGAATTCTTTTATGCATGATTTATATAGCTTAGTATTTCTCTCCGATCTGTAGATTTGGCTTGGCCAACCAGATTGATTTTCTTGCAATGGGAGAGGTGCTTTGTAATGGTCCAATCTTGCGGTGCGTAATCCTAGTGACAAAAAGGGACATGACTTTATTTTATTATTTCCATTAAGGATAAAAAGATGGGGTTTATTCATATTGATTGGATATATCCCTCTACATAATGTCATCTTGGTTAAGGCGTTACTGTAGGCGTTCTGGGAACCAGGGTACCCAGACCTGCCTGCCTGCAGCCCACGACATGGCTTCATCGACGGCTTATACGACCCAGCTTCGACTACGTCCAAGTCTCGCGAGGCAAGCGACATCAAGTCCTTCAGAGGGAGCGGCCTCCTCAGGCAGCCTCCTGAGTGGAGCGGAGATTTCTATGCAAGACCCAACCTCATGAGGCTGAAATGACATCAGCCATGACGACCAAGGCCAGGCGCGCGCCAGCGGCGCAGATTAGCAGGTTTACTCGCTGGTGCTAAGGAGGCAAGCGTAGGTGTGGAGCCCCAAGGAATTAGCCAAAGGTTGTCATTTGCGTGCAACAAGACCAAGACCGCCAGAACGGCAAGAAGGATGTCTTTGATGATCCCACCACAACGTCACTTTCAGACGCTTTACAGGGGAAGACCACCTTTCATCAGGATTAGATGTACTTCTTGTCCCCTTTCAAATTTGGCCGTTGTGGGATCCCTTCCCACCTAAGTTTTGGAGGAAGAGCACCAAGGTCGCTATAAATATAGCCTAGCCACCACCATAGAGGAGGATCGACTCATCAGGTGATCAGCTCACTGAACCACCAAGGGCTCATCACAAGAACACACCTCCTAAGGCTATTATTCCACTTGTACTAGTTCATCCTCAGCCCCTCGCGAGGCTAATCCACCACAAAGCAGGAGTAGGGTATTACACCGCAAGGTGGCCCGAACCTGGGTACCCTGTTGTATCTTTCTCTGTTGTGTTCACTAAGCTAGGTCGTGAGAGCAGCGGGTCGATCGACTTGAGAGGTTGAGTTCTTCGCACACGCCCCTGGGTTCAAACCTTTCTTGGGTCTGCGGAGCCCGGAATACGATATTTGGCATGCCAGGTAGGGGGCATGTCGAAGCCTCTCTTCCGTCAGTTGTTTCACCCCCACTCCACTGTTCTCATGGTGGACGTTTATCGAGTTCGTGTCGAGCGCCGGGCAGCCCTTGCGACGCACGTCACCCATTCGACGCCCGCGGGCAACGGTGCTCCTCGCCACTCCCTGTTGCCCGTGGCCAATGCTGTCACTGGCCCTGCAGCCCACGAGCAGCAGGATTCGTCATTGCCGCCCTTCATGCGACGCGACGGCCGCATCGCCACTCCGTCGCTGACCCTGGCCACTAGCCCGTCGCGGGCTGGCGACCGCGCAGTCCGCACTTCTCATGGCACGTGAGCTTTTGCGCTACCGTCTGGCCGATGACCTCTATGAGGATTGGCTGGACCGCATCGCCGAACTTGTGAGCGCCGCTGGAGAGGCTCCTGCGATGTCTCGTTCGCTGCCTCCCCCGAAGCCCCAGGTGGGTGACATAGTGCGCCTCCTCCTCATCTCTGGCAAGATGTCGTCCCCGAGCCAAGGCGCGAGGCCCCCCAGCGCGACCAGCTGCGCGGGGCGCCCGTGCGCGATGAAGAAAGTTGTCGGGTCATGTAGCGTCCTCAGGGAGAGGCCCAGCTCCCCCTGCACCTCTGCATCAAGACCGCGTGCAGCCCAAGGTGGGTGCGCGCGGGCGTCAAGACCTGGCTCCCCCTCCGAGGCGAGCCCCCTGGCCACGGCGGGATGCCGGACATTCACTCCGGAGCTTCACCATGTCGTCTGGCTTAGAAAGTTCAAGCCGGATTTGCCCCTGCGCTATGATGGCACCCCCGACCCGGCCGAGTCCGTTCAGCACTATGAGCTGAGCATCGAGGCAGCAAGTGGGGATGAGAAGGTCATGGCGAACTGGTTCCCCATGGCTCTCAAGGATGGCGCTCGCTCGTGGCTCCTGAACTTCCTGGTGGGGTCGATCTCCTCCTGGGATGAGCTGCGAGAGCGCTTCATCGCCAACTTCCAAGGCACCTGCGACCGCGCTCCTACAGCTGGCGACCTGCGGCGCATCAAGAAACAACCAGGAGAGACGTTGCATAAGTACATCTAGCGCTTCACCAACGTTCACCTCAAGATCCCCAAGGTGTTGGACGAGGCCATCATCTTAGTGTTCACCGATGGCATCTTAGATGTCAAGATGAAGGAGGAGCTCGCCATAGATGAGGACATGTGTTCAGCTCTGGAGATGTTCAACATGGCGTCCAGGTGGGCGAGGGCAGAAGAAGGTCGCCTCTCTCTCCTTGAGCTTCCTGATGACCCACAAGTATAGGGGATCTATCATAGTTCTTTTGATAAGTAAGAGTGTCGAACCCAACGAGGAGCAGAAGGAAATGACAAGTGGTTTTCAGTAAGGTATTCTCTGCAAGCACTGAAATTATCGGTAACAGATAGTTTTGTGATAAGGTAATTCGTAACGGGTAACAAGTAACAAAGTAAACAAGGTGCAGCAAGGTGGCTCATTCCTTTTTGTAACAAAGGACAAGCCTGGACAAACTCTTATATAAAGCAAAGCGCTCCCGAGGACACATAGGAATTATCGTCAAGCTAGTTTTCATCATGCTCATATTATTCGCGTTCGTTACTTTGATAATTTGATATCTAGGTGGACCGGTGCTTGGGTACTGCCCTTCCTTGGAAAAGCATCCCACTTATGATTAACCCCTCTCGCAAGCATCCGCAATTACGAAAGAAGAATTAGGTAAATCTAACCATAGCATGAAACATATGGATCGAAATCAGCCCCTTACGAAGCAACGCATAAACTAGGGTTTAAGCTTCTGTCACTCTAGCAACCCACCATCTACTTATTACTTCCCAAAGCCTTCCTCTAGGCCCAAACAATGGTGAAGTGTCATGTAGTCAATGCTCACATAACACCACTAGAGGAACGATAACATACATCTCATCAAAATATTGAACGGACACCAAATTCACATGACTACTTATAACAAGACTTCTCCCATGTCCTCAGGAACAAGCGTAACTACTCACAAATAATATACATGTTCATAATCAGAGGGGTATTAATATGCATAAAGGATATGAACATATGATCTTCCACCGAATTAACCAACTAGCATCAACTACAAGGAGTAATCAACACTACTAGCAACCCACAGGTACCAATCTAAGGTATTGAGACAAAGATCGGATGCAAGAGATGAACTAGGGTTTGAGAGGAGATGATGCTGGTGAAGATTTTGATGTAGATTGACCCCCTCCCGGTGAGAGGATCAATGGTGATGACGATGGTGACGATTTCCCCCTCCCGGAGGGACGTTTCCCCGGCAGAAGAGCTCCGCTGGATCCCTAGATTGGTTCCGCCAAGGTTCCACCTCGAGACGGTGGCGCTTCATCCCCAAAGCTTCCTTATGATTTTTTTCAAGGAAAAAGACACCTTGTACCAGAAGATGGGCATCGGGGGGCTTCCAGGTGGCCCACGAGGCAGGGGGCGCGCCCCGCACCCTCGTGGATAGTGGGTGGCCTCGTGCTTTCTTCGCCCAATATTTTTAATAAATTCCAAAAGTGACTTTCATGGAGTTTCAGGACTTTTGGAGTTGTGCAGAATAGGTCCCTAATATTTGCTCCTTTTCCAGCCTAGAATCCAATTGCCGGCATTCTCCCTCTTCATGTAAACCCTGTAAAATAAGAGAGAAAAGGCATAAGTATTGTGACATAATGTGAAGTAACAGCCCATAATGCAATAAATATCGATATAAAAGCATGATGCAAAATGGATGTATCACTTCCTGAAGCCGATCCTGAAGAAAAGAAGGCCAAGGTTAAGGACGTGAAGCGCAAGGGCTCGGCGGTGCTCGTGGCCAAGCCCGACATGAAGCGCGGCTATGATCACCCTGAGTCCTCCAAAGGAAACCGCCCATTCTACGTCTTCCAGAACGTGCACAACCACAACAAGAGCTCAGGGCTATCCGCGACAGGCGGCGCCCTAAGCGCAACGATCGTGGCTACGCCCACGGAGGAAGTCGCGGCAGAGGCCGCTGGGATGTCTGTGGCCCCCATAAGGGTTGGCGCGATCAACCTCGTGAAGACAGCTGGTAGGACCAGCCTTGCAACGGTCCATGCTGGCCTCCCTCCATTGTCGCCGCCACCTAGAAGGAACGACGACCACCGCTAGGACGATAGGGCTGGGGGCTTCCAAGAGCCTCGTGCTATCGTCTGCATCCTCGGGGGTCCTCAGGCCCCAGCCACCCATCGCATCTTCAAGTAGTTCGCTCATGAGGTGAACGCGCCCCCCCCCCAAGCTCGAGGCATCGTGTCCACTGAGGTGGTCCAAGTACGCCATCAACTTCGACTCCTCGGACCAGCTCAAGTATGTGGCCACTTCGGGCGTGCTCCCCATGCTCTGCTCACCTACTATCCAACGTTCTCATCACCAAGACACTCTTCGATGGCGGCGCTGGGATCAATGTTCTCTCCGTCAAGACATTTGATAGGTTCCAGGTGCCATATGACCAGCTTCGGCCCACCAAGCCATTCTCAGGAGTGACCGGCGGCTCCATGCACTCCATCGGGCAGATTCGCCTCACCATCACCTTCAGCAAGCGCGACAACTACGGCACCGAGCTCATCGACTTTGACGTCGCTCACATTCGCTTTCCCTACAACGCCATCCTCGGGTACCCAGCCCTCGCCAAGTTCATGGAGGCAACGCATCACGGCTACAATGTCCTCAAGATGCCAGGAAGCGGTGGCATCCTCATGCTCGCCCGGGATGAGAAAGACACGGTGTGCTCCCTCGAGCGCGCCTACCAGGCCGCAGCGGTCGAGGACTCGGATGGCGAGGGCGTCACCCTCCCCCCTAAGGTTGCCCCCAAGAAGAAGAAGTAGCTCCTCCTCAAGGGCACTCAGGAGGCTGGCATGCCTGAAGAACGTGACACGGGCCCCTCGCTCTCTGCTGGGGCCCCTTTCCCTGTCGCATAGGAAGGCACGCTCGATGCCCCCCTCAGGTTGGGCTCGGGGGCTCTTCTCTGGAAGGCTCTGACCTGGCCAATGTCACGAGGGAGGTGTTCAGGCACCACATGAAGGCATGCTACAACGCGCGCTTCCAGGAGCAAGGCGCAGGGCTTGAGGCATCAAGCGCGCAGGAGTTCATCACGAGGGCAATCGAAGATCTTTAGGGGGTGCGGGCCATGCGAGGCAAGCGACAGCCCAGGCCACTCAATGCAGTTGCTGCTCAGGACGCGAGCGGCAAACAGCGCGTCTGCGTCAATGTCCCGGGCCTCAACAGAGCTGCTTCTCAGGAGCTCTTCTGGCCGTCCAGCGTCGGCCGATGTGGAGGCCACCCCCACAGCTACGTCTGGAAGCCATTCAGCCTACCGGGTGCAGCAGCCTCACTCTAGCGATGCATGTGTGGCATCCTGGTGTCGCGTGAAGTGAGGCACGAAGCAATCCTGGTGGGGGAGGAGCTGGAGCCTCCGGAGCCCCCCGAGGCTCAAGAGCCTGCTGGCTTATGAGGAGCAACTTCTACGGCGTGCATCTTCAGCTACTTCAACACTTCTACCCCAACGATGCCAGGTGACATTTTAGTTCGTTCAGTTGTGGGTGCCCCTCGGGCTGCATTTATCCTCAAGCTGTCTGGGTCCGCCCCACAGCATGTATCATTTTACGCATCTATCAAAACTGAGTTCCCCCTTTTATGAGTTGCTATATACTATCACCTGCCTGTCCGGTGCTTCGCCATCATGAACGTCGTGCGCCCTATCCGCCCGCGACCGCCTCATGATTAAGGACTGGCACGACGTTTGTGCTCGAGCCCGTCCCTGCAGCGTCGCTAAACCCAAGTGGCCGAGCTCTGTCTCGTGGGCCAGCCCAGTGTACGTCACCTCCCGTGGCCCTTGGTGCCTTTTTCTCGCATGAGCTAATCACGAGTGGATAAGTTAGGGTGCACGGCGCGGTGCCTCGCCACTGCGGGAGCCGCGCGCCGGTTGTCTTTCTTTGGGATGGATGCATGAGAAGTCTGGGCACCGCGTCTGTGCTCGGGTCCGTCCCTACAACATCGACAAATCCAGTGGTTGAGCTATGTCTGGCGGGCCGGCCCTGTTCACGTCACCTCCTGGGGTAGCTGGTGTTTGGCCTTCTCATGCAATATCCTTTGGAGATTCACCCGGCGCAGGTGACATAACCATCTTGTAGGATTCCAACAAGCATCCTTATCAACAATTCAGGCTCAACCCGCCTTGAGGTAGGGCCTCGTGAGTCCCGCGCTAGCTCACGGGTGCCCATATACACCTCCTCCAGTCCTGTCGTGCAAGCCACGTGCTAGAAAGGGGTTGTACATGCCCTGGGGCCTCCCCTCGGAGGGAACCCCCTCCCACACACCAGTGGAAGCCCCATGCTCTACGTTGGTAGATGACACGGTCGAGGAGCGGCTATGCCCATGCAAGAGTGGAAGCGTCATGCTCCACGCTGATGATAAACAACTGAGGACACCCGAGCGGCTGCATTAACCTCAGGAAAGTCCCAGGGCTCGACCTCTGGCCCCACCGCGCCAACTTTCCCCATGGGAGAGCCGCGCGATGGGGCTGGGCACGGGGGCTGCGTCCAGGTCATGCCTGGCACACACCACCCTGCCAAGTCTTTGTCACCTGGTCATCTTGCGACCCTCCCAGACAAAAGTTGGCGAGAAAAGGTATGAGGACTCCGGATTAACCCAGACACTGCTTGCACTTCCTTCACAAGGTCGTTCGTATGTCAAGGGACACCCCTGAGCATCACGACACAGGGGCCTCACTGGTCATGTAGCCCCTCACCCCTTCGTATCGTCCTAGCGATCTGGACGAACCAACGGCGACAGAGGTATGAGCGGGGCCTAGCCCTGCCGACGCAGAACACTAAAGGCAAACGGAAGGAAATCAAGCACACAAAGGAAAATCGTGGAATCCTAGAAAATTATTACAAACCATAATATTCACGAATTCAAAGCAGAAGTTCTAACGCCTCCATGGGGCATGTTAAATGTTGCAGGATAAAAGATGGGAGGTGCCACCTTCAGCTCTGCTCGCCGCCACCAGCCGCCTTGGTGAGCGTGTCCCCGATGGTGCGGCCGCCGGCTGCGGCCGCCAAGGCCTCAGGGTCGATGCAGTAGAACTTCACCACCAGGGCTTCCACCTGCTCCTTCATAGCTTCAGCAGCAGCGACCCAGGACTCAGGCGCCATCAACTCCAACAACATGCCATGGTCCAGGCCGGGGTACAGGAGATGAAGATGGATGTAGATGCACGTCGCGGCCTCAGTGAAGAGCGTGAGACACTCCCCCTCCACCATGGAGCCCAGTGCAACGGAGATGTTCCCCAGCTCCTTGACAAGCTTGCTGAGAAGACCAGGAAGGCCACCATCCGGGGTCGCCAGCGGCTTGTCGTATCCCTCCCCGTAAAGGGAGTGGAGTGCCTTGCGGCACTTCCGCTCAAAGGAAGTGAAGGCGTCCCGCCCGGCCTTCTCAGCCGCGACAAGTGTCTTCTCCCTGGCCTCCAGCTTGGCCTTCTCCCCCGAGACATGCTTGGCGTGGGACGACTGGGCCATATCTACCTCCTACTTCACCTTCTCCAGCCGGCTCCGCTCCGTGCCCTGCTCTTGACCTGCCTGCTCCAGCTCGACCTCGCGGTCGGCAAGCGCAGACTCCTGAGACATGAGCTCTTCCTCCCATATCTAGAGCCTGCGCGCCTGGGAGGTCTGCTCCTCGTGAAGCTTCTCCAGCGCGGCCTCTACCTCACAGCAGTGGCTTTTGGCAGACGCGGCGTTGGCCAGCGCAACATTGCGACTCACTACGGCTGTCGTAGCCTGCTCCTTGGCACCCGCGGCGGCGGCTTCGGCCTGGCTCCAAGTCGTTCTGACGGACGAATCGGCTCGAAGCCACCCTGATATCAGCTCCAGGCGCCCTATCAACGCACGCCCGTCAGCACCCTGAAGTTCGTCCTAGAGCCGGTCCAGCGTGGCGTAGGCTTCCTCCAAAGCACCAGACCTAGCGGAGGAGCCCTGGTCCACCAGCGCGAGATCCCAGGAAGGGGGTGGTGCTGGCACCTGGACTAGCGCTACCACAACTTCAGTCGAGGCAGGGGGCTCCGGGGGCTTCACGCCTCCCATGGGCGTGTCAGGAGCTGGTGCCTTCGGAGCGGCATCCTCCTTCTTCTTCTTCGCCTCAGGGGCCAGCCTGGTCGTCTGGGAGTATCACGACGAAAGGTAAGAACAAAGTAAGGTGGTTACTCATCTTCGGTGATATACGCCCTTTTCTTGCCAAGGATGGCGCTGCCCCCAAGCTTTTGCAGCAAGGGCCTCGCCGTAGCCGGAGGCTCGGCCGGACGCATGATGGGAGGTTCTGAAGCAGCGGCCACAGGCGACAGGGCGATGGCGCTGCCCTGAGGCGGTGTCAGCGTCGTTCCTCCCTTCAGGCCCCCGTAGATCAGCCTTCATAGCGGGGTCCTCCTGGACCTCATGATGACATAGTGGGATGCAGGGACTCCCCGACCAATCCCTCCTCGGTGTTGTCATCATCGTTGTCAGGAAGACCCCGGAGAGCTCGCTCCACCGCGGAGGAGAAATCTCCCCCATCCCTTCCTTGGTCGCCATCGAGTCCTCCTCCTCCTCCTCGCCGTCGACGGAGTCCTCGCCGGAGGACAACACCACTGGGGAGTCGGGAGGTCCGGACGGCACGAGCCCCCACTCGTTGAAGTCTTCATGGAGGTACAACGGAAGGTGGGCCACTAGGAGGTCGCCTGGATCCTTCCCGAGCAATGTCTGCACAGCCTTGTCCAGCTCCTCATCTGCCAGGTTCCTGGGTGGCAGACGGATGTCATCTTCTGCGCCTTTGAGATCCCGCATGGGTCGCAAGTGAGCTTGGAGAGGAGCCAAGTGCTACACCAGGAACTCACAGACGATCATGGCCCCTGTCAGCGCCCCGGAGCCCATGCCTGCCTTCATCTTCTTCAAGACCAGCGCCGCCCGAGGGTCGGTGAGCTTCTCGTGAGACCACTGAGGCAGCTTCTCCGGCCACCCGATTGGCAGCTCCAGCCTAGCATGACGGCTCCGGGCGTCCAGATAGATTCACCTACGCCAGAAGTCATCCACCTTCTTCCCGGCCTTCATGAGCTTGTTATTATCACGGAGCACGACGAAGGAGATGCATCCGGAGCGCTCGCTAGAGCCATGCATCCGGAGGGAGAAGAATTGGCGGAACAGCGCGATGGAGGACTTCACCCCCACGAAGGCCTCGCGGTAGAAAGCAAAGACCGACAGGAGGAGGACGGAGTTGGGTTGAAGATGAAGCATGTGGATCTGGTAGTGGTCAAGGATGGCATAGAATAACCTGGAGAAAGGCGGAACGAGCCCCACGAAGAGGCTGTGGAGGAAGAAAGGGAGGAACGCGCCCACCAAGGCTCCCTGCCCGGTGGAGCCGACCCGAAGCTAGGTCGCTCCCTCCTTGTTCTCCATGCCCGCCATCAGTGGGAGCATTGTGAGGAGGTGCTCGACTTCGGTGATGGTTGTTGGGCTGAGGGCCACTTCGGCAGCAGGAGCGGCTGTTGCGGTCGCGCTGGCAAGATTCACCTTCTTCCCCATTGGCGAGGAGCTGGAGAGTGAGGAGTTGGTGGATCTGGAGGCACCCTCGGTAGGAGGTGGATGAGATCTGGAGCAAGACGAAGGGAAGGCAATGAAAGCTCGACCGTGGGAATTGGCCTTATTGTCAGGCCGCACCAGTTATGAAGGCAGCATGGGGAAGCTGAGACACCCACATCCCATCGAGTGCCACGCTTCGGCTTGGTCTGTAGGTGATTGGGGCCCGTGGCGTTCCGCACTTGCCCTTTGGGTTCGCCTTGAGGCCAAGTGTGAGCGCACCTTAGGACCGGGGGCTTCTTTCAGCATTCTCGAAACCAGGGTCCAGCTTTGACTACGGCAAGACAAAACCCTCGCGAGGGGCCAAGCCTCGCGAGGTGGGTGACATCAAGACCTTTCAAGGGAGCGGCCTCCTGAGCGAAGCGGAAATTTCTATGCAAGGCCCAGCTTCATGAGGCTGAAATGACATCAGCCATGACGACCAAGGCCAGGCACGCGCCAGCGGGTGCAAAGCAGCAGGTTTCCTCTTTGGTGCTAAGGAGGCAAGCACAGGTGTGGAGACTAAGGAATCAGCCAAAGGTTGCTATTTGCGTCCAACAAGACCAAGACCACCAGAACGGCGGGAAGGATGTCATCACCAAGCCTACCACGACGTCACCCTCAGAGGCTTTGCAAGCAAAGACCACCTTTCGTCAGGATTAGATGTACTTCTTGTCCCCTTTCAAATTTTGCTATTGTGGGATCCCTTCCTGCCTAAGTTTTGGAGGAAGAGGACCAACGCGACTATAATGATAGCCTAGCCACCACCGCAGAGCAGGATCGCCTCATCAGGTGATCAGCTCATTGAACCACCAAGGGATCATCACAAGAACACGCCTCCTGAGGTTGTTCTTCCACTTGTACTAGTTCATCCTCAGCCCCTTGCGAGGGTAATCCACCACAAAGCAGGAGTAGGGTATTACATCGCAAGGTGGCCCGGACCTGGGTAAAGTGATGTGTCTTTCTCTGTCGTGTTCATCGCGCTAGGTTGTGAAAGAAGCGGGTCGACCAGCTTGAGAGGTTGAGTTCTTCGCACACGCCCCTAAGTTCGAACCTTGCTTGGGTCTGCGAAGCCCAAAATCCAACAGGAGGCAGCGGCGGCAGATGGATGTGGGCGGGCATGCATGGCCAGGAAGGGAGCAGCCCTGGTCAGAGGCAGGCGCTGTAGCGTGCAGGCAGCAAGCTCGCGGCTGGGGGTGGCAGGCGAGCAGAGCGGAGGAGGAGGTGCGCGGGCACGAGCAGGGCATGCAGGGGCGGCGTGCACCGAGCACCGCGACGGGTGTGATGAGTGTTGGTTAACGTTGCAGAAAATAAAAAAATTCTACGCTTCACCAAGATCAATCTATGGAGTCATCCAGCAACGAGATAGAGGAGTGCATCTACATACCCTTGTAGATCGCGTGGAAGCATTCAAGAGAACGGGGTTGAGGGAGTCGTACTCGTCGTGATCCAAATCACTGATGATCCTAGTGCCGAACGGACGGTACCTCCGCGTTCAACACACGTACGGTTGGGGAAGACGTCTCCTCCTTCTTGATCCAGCAAGGGGAAGGGAGAGGTTGATGGAGATCCAGCAGCACGACGGCGTGGTGGTGGAAGCTGCGGCGATCTCGGCAGGGCTTCGCCAAGCTCTACGAGACGGAGAGGTGTTGCAGAGGGAGAGGGAGGCGCCAGGGACTTGGGTGCGGCTGCCCTCCCTCCTCCTCTTTATATAGGGGCCAGGGTGGGCGCCGGCCCCCTTGGAGATCCCATCTCAAGGGGTGGGCGGCGGCCAAGGGGGGTGGCTTGCCCCCCAAGCCAAGTGGGGCGCCCCCCACCCCTAGGGTTTTCAACCCTAGGCGCAGGGGGGCCCAAGGGGGGTGCACCAGCCCACCAGGGGCTGGTTCCCCTCCCACTTCAGCCCATGGGGCCCTCCAAGATAGGTGGCCCCACCCGGTGGACTCCCGGGACCGTTCCGATGGTCCCGGTACAATACCGGTGACCCCTGAAACTTTCCCGATGGCCGAAACTGGACTTCCTATATATAATTCTTCACCTCCGAACCATTCCGGAAGTCCTCGTGACGTCCGGATCTCATCCGGGACTCGGAACAACTTTCGGGTTATTGCATACTAGTATCTCTACAACCCTAGCATCACCGAACCTTAAGTGTGTAGACCCTACGGGTTCGGGAGACATGCAGACATGACCGAGACGACTCTCTGGCCAATAACCAACAGTGGGATCTGGATACCCATGTTGGCTCCCACATGTTCCACGATGATCTCATCTAATGAACCACGATGTCGAGGATTCAAGTAATCCCGTATACAATTCCCTTTGTCAATCGGTACGTTACTTGCCCGAGATTCGATCGTCGGTATCCTAATACCTCGTTCAATCTCGTTACCGGCAAGTCACTTTACTCATACCGTAATGCATGACCCATGACCAACCACTTAGTCACTTTGAGCTCATTATGATGATGCATTACCGAGTGGGCCCAGAGATACCTCTCCATCATACGGAGTGACAAATCCCAGTCTCGATTCGTGTCAACCCAACAAACACTTTCGGAGATACCTGTAGTATACCTTTATAGTCACCCAGTTACGTTGTGACGTTTGGTACACCCAAAGCACTCTTACAGCATCCGGGAGTTACACAATCTCATGGTCTAAGGAAATGATACTTGACATTGGAAAAGCTCTAGCAAACGAACTACACGATCTTGTGCTATGCTTAGGATTGGGTGGTGTCCATCACATCATTCTCCCAATGATGTGATCCCGTTATCAATGACATCCAATGTCCATGGTCAGGAAACTGTGACCATCTATTGATAAACGAGCTAGTCAACTAGAGGCTCACTAGGGACATGTTGTGGTCTATGTATTCACACATGTATTACGATTTCCGGATAACATAATTATAGCATGAATAAAAGACAATTATCATGAACAAGGAAATATAATAATAACCATTTTATTATTGCCTCTAGGGCATATTTCCAACAGTCTCCCACTTGCACTAGAGTCAATAATCTACTTACATTGTGGTGAATCGAACACCCATAGATTTCTGGTGTTGATCATGTTTTGCTCGCGGAAGAGGTTTAGTCAACGGATCTACGACATTCAGATTCGTGTGCACTTTGCAAATATCTATGTCTCCATCTTGAATATTTTCACGAATGGAGTTGAAGCGACGCTTGATGTGCCTGGTCTTCTTGTGAAACCTGGGCTCCTTGGCAAGGGCAATAGCTCCAGTGTTTTCACAGAAGAGTGTGATCGGCCCCGATGCATTGGGTATGACTCCTAGGTCGGTGATGAACTCCGTCACCCAGATTGCTTCATGCACTGCCTCCGAGGCTGCCATATATTCCACTTCACATGTAGATCCCGCCACGACACTTTGCTTGCAACTGCACCAGGTTACTGCCCCATCATTCAAAATATACACATATCCGGTTTGTAACTTAGAGTCATCCAGATCTGTGTCGAAGCTAGCGTCGACGTAACCCTTTACGATGAGCTCTTTGTCACCTCCATATATGAGAAACATATCCTTAGTCCTTTTCAGGTACTTCAGGATGTTCTTGACCGCTGTCCAGTGTTCTATGACGGGATTACTTTGGTACCTTCCTACCAAACTTACAGCAAGGTTTACATCAGGTCTGGTACATAGCATGGCATACATGATAGACCCTATGGCTGAGGCATAGGGGACGACACTCATCTTTTCTCTATCTTCTGTCGTGGTCGGACATTGAGCCGAGCTCAATTTCACACCTTGCAACACAGGCAAGAACCCCTTCTTGGACTGATCCATATTGAACTTCTTCAATATCTTATCAAGGTATGTGCTTTGTGAAAGACCTATGAGGCATCTCGATCTATCTCTATAGATCTTGATGCCTAATATGTAAGCAGCTTCTCCAAGGTCCTTCATTAAAAAACACTTATTCAAGTAGGCCTTAATGCTGTGCAAAAGTTCTATATCATTTCCCATCAAAAGTATGTCATCCACATATAATATGAGAAATGCTACAGAGCTCCCACTCACTTTCTTGTAAACGCAGGCTTCTCCATAAGTCTGCATAAACTCAAACACTTTGATCATTTCATTAAAGTGAATCTTCCAACTCTGAGATGCTTGCACCAGCCTATAGATGGAGCGCTGGAGCTTGCACACCTTGTTAGCATTCTTAGGATCGACAAAACCCTCCGGCTGCATCATATACAGTTCTTCCTTAAGATGGCCGTTAAGGAATGCCGTTTTGACGTCCATTTGCCATATCTCATAATCATAGTATGCGACAATTGCTAACATGATTCGGACGGACTTCAGCTTCGCTACGGGAGAGAAAGTCTCATTGTAGTCAACCCCTTGAACTTGTCGATAACCCTTAGCGACAAGTCGAGCTTTATAGATGGTAACATTACCATCCGCGTCCATCTTCTTCTTAAAGATCCATTTGTTTTCTATCGCTCGCCAATCATCAGGCAAGTCTGCCAAATCCATATTTGTTTGCATATATGGATCCTATCTCGGATTGCATGGCTTCAAGCAATTTGTTGGAATCTGGGCCCGCCATTGCTTCTTCATAGTTTGAAGGTTCACTGTTGTCTAACAACATGATTTCGAGGACAGGGTTGCCATACCACTCTGGTGTGGAACGTGTCCTCGTGGACCTATGAAGTTCAGTAGTAACTTGATCCGAAGCACCTTGATCATCATCATTAGTTTCCTCTCTAGTCAGTGCAGGCACCACAGGAACATCTTCTTGAGCTGCGCTACTTTCAAGAGGTAGTACTTCATCAAGTTCCACTTTCCTCCCACTTACTTCTTTCGAGAGAAACTCTTTCTCCAGAAAGGACCCATTCTTGGCAACAAAGATCTTGCCTTCGGATCTTAGGTAGAAGGTATACCCAATGGTTTCCTTAGGGTATCCTATGAAGACGCATTTTTCCGACTTGGGTTCGAGCTTTTCAGGTTGAAGTTTCTTGACATAAGCATCGCATCCCCAAACTTTTAGAAACGACAGCTTAGGTTTCTTCCCAAACCATAATTCATACGGTGTCGTCTCAACGGATTTAGACGGTGCCCTATTTAAAGTGAATGTAGCTGTCTCTAGAGCGTATCCCCAAAAAGATAGCGGTAAATCGGTGAGTGACATCATAGATCGCACCATATCCAATAGAGTGCGATTACGACGTTCGGACACACCGTTACGCTGAGGTGTTCCAGGCAGTGTGAGTTGTGAAACGATTCCACATTTCCTTAATTGCGTACCAAATTCGTGACTTAAATATTCTCCCCCACGATCTGATCGTAAGAACTTTATATTTCGGTCACGTTGATTCTCTACCTCATTCTGAAATTCCTTGAACTTTTCAAAGGTCTCAGACTTGTGTTTCATCAAGTAGACATACCCATATCTACTCAAGTCGTCAGTGAGAGTGAGAACATAACGATATCCTTCGCGAGCCTCAACGCTCATTGGACCGCACACATCAGTATGTTTGATTTCCAATAAGTTGGTTGCTCGCTCCATAGTTTCGGAGAATGGAGTCTTTGTCATTTTTCCCATAAGGCACGGTTCGCATGTGTCAAATGATTCGTAATCAAGAGACTCCAAAAGTCTATCAGCATGGAGCTTCTTCATGCGTTTGACACCAATGTGACCAAGGTGGCAGTGCCACAAGTATGTGGGACTATCGTTATCAACTTTACATCTTTTGGTATTCACACTATGAATATGTGTAACAACAGGTTCGAGATTCATTAAGAATAAACCATTGACCAGCGGGGCATGACCATAAAATATCTCTCTCATATAAATAGAACAACCATTTATTCTCGGAATTATATGAGTATCCATCTCGCATTAAACGAGATCCAGATACAATGTGCATGCTCAAAGCTGGCACTAAATAACAATTATTGAGGTTTAAAACTAATCCCGTAGGTAAATGTAGAGGTAGTGTGCCGACGGCGACCACATCGACCTTGGAACCATTCCCAACGCGCATCTTTACCTCGTCCTTCGCCAGTCTCCGCTTATTCCGCAGCTCCTGCTTTGAGTTACAAATATGAGCAATGGCACCGATATCAAATACCCAGGAGCTACTACGAGTACTGGTAAGGTACACATCAATTACATGTATATCACATATACCTTTAGTGTTGCCGGCCTTCTTGTCTGCTAAGTATTTGGGGCAGTTCCGCTTCCAGTGTCCCTTTCCCTTGCAATAAAAGCACTCAGTCTCAGGCTTGGGTCCATTCTTTGGCTTCTTCCCGGCAGCTGGCTTACCGGGCGCGGCAACTCCCTTGCCGTCCGTCTTAAAGTTCTTCTTACCCTTGCCTTTCTTGAAACTAGTGGTTTTATTGACCATCAACACTTGATGTTCCTTTTTGATTTCCACCTATGCTGATTTCAGCATTGAAAATACTTCAGGAATAGTTTTCACCATCCCTGCATATTGTAGTTCATCACAAAGCTCTTGTAGCTAGGTGGGAGCGACTGAAGGATTCTGTCAATGACCGGCTCGTCCGGGAGGTTAATCTCCAGCTGGGACAAGCGGTTGTGCAACCCAGACATTTTGAGTATGTGCTCACTGACAGAACTATTTTCCTCCATCTTACAATTGTAGAACTTGTCGGACACTTCATATCTCTCGACCCAGGCATGAGCTTGGAAAACCATTTTCAGCTCTTCGAACATCTCATATGCTCCGTGTTGCTCAAAACGCTTTTGGAGCCCCGGTTCTAAGCTGTAAAGTATGCCGCACTAAACGAGGGAGTAATCATCAGCATGTGACTGCCAAGCGTTCATAACGTCTTGGTTCTCTGGGATGGGTGCTTCACCTAGCGGTCCTTCTAGGACATATGCTTTCTTGGCAGCTATGAGGATGATCCTCAGGTTCCGGAGCCAGTCCAAATAGTTGCTGCCATCGTCTTTCAGCTTGCTTTTCTCTAGGAACGCATTGAAGTTAAGGTTGACATGAGCGTTGGCCATTTGATCTACAAGACATTTTGCAAAGGTTTTTAGACTAAGTTCATGATAATTAAGTTCATCTAATCAAATTATTTAATGAACTCCCACTCAGATTAGACATCCCTCTAGTCATCTAAGTGATACATGATCCGACTCAACTAGACCGTGTCTGATCATCACATGAGACGGACTAGTCTTCATCGGTGAACATCTCCATGTTGATCGTATCTTTCACACGACTCATGTTCGACCTTTCGGTCTCTTGTGTTCCGAGGCCATGTCTGTACATGCTAGGCTCGTCAAGTCAACCTAAGTGTTTTGCATGTGTAAATCTGTCTTACACCCATTGTATGTGAACGTTAGAATCTATCACACCCGTTCATCATGTGGTGCTTCGAAACAACGAACTTTCGCAACGGCGCACAGTGGGGGGGAACATTTTCTTGAAATTATTATAAGGGATCATCTTATTTACTACTGTCGTACTAAGCAAATAAGAAGCAAAACATGATAAACATCACAAGCAATCAAATAGTGACATGATATGGCCAATATCATATTGCTCCTTTAATCTCCATCTTCGGGGCGCCATGATCATCTTCGTCACCGGCATGACACCATGATCTCCATCATCGTGTCTTCATGAAGTTGTCACGCCAACGATTACTTCTACTTCTATGGCTAACGTGTTTAGCAATAAAGTAAAGTAATTTACATGGCATTATTCAATGACACGCAGGTCATACAAAAATAAAGACAACTCCTATGGCTCCTGCCGGTTTTCATACTCATCGACATGCAAGTCGTGATTCATGTTACAAGAACATGATCAATCTCATACATCACATATATTTCATTCATCACATCCTTTTGGCCATATCACATCACAAGGCATATGCTGCAAAAACAAGTTAGACGTCCTCTAATTGTTGTTGCATGTTTTTACGTGGCTTCTATAGGTTTCTAGCAAGAACATTTCTTACCTACGTGATATGCCAATTTCTATTTACCCTTCATAAGGACCCTTTTCATCAAATCTGCTCCAACTAAAGTGGGAGAGACAGACACCCGCTAGCCACCTTATGCAACTAGTGCATGTCAGTCGGTGGAACCTGTCTCACATAATCGTACGTGTAAGATCGGTCTGGGCCACTTCATCCCACGATGCCGCCGAAGCAAGATAAGACTAGTAGTGGCAAGAAAATTGACAACATCTACGCCCACAAGAAGTTTGTGTTCTACTCGTGCATAGAAACTACGCATAGACCTAGATCATGATGCCACTGTTGGTTAACGTTGCAGAAAATAAAAAATTCTACGCTTCACCAAGATCAATCTATGGAGTCATCCAGCAACGAGATAGAGGAGTGCATCTACATACCCTTGTAGATCGCGCGGAAGCGTTCAAGAGAACGGGGTTGAGGGAGTCGTACTCGTCGTGATCCAAATCACTGATGACCCTAGTGTTCAACACACGTACGGTTGGGGAAGACGTCTCCTCCTTCTTGATCCAGCAAGGGGAAGGGACAGGTTGATGGAGATCCAGCAGCACGACGGCGTGGTGGTGGAAGCAGCGGCGATCTCGGCAGGGCTTCGCTAAGCTCTATGAGAGGGAGAGGAAGGCGCCAGGGACTTGGGTGCGGCTGCCCTCCCTCCCCCACTCTTTATATAGGGGCCAGGGGGCGCCAGGCCCCTTGGAGATCCCATCTCAAGGGAGGGGGGGCGGCGGCCAAGGGGGGTGGCTTGCTCCCCAAGCCAAGTGGGGTGCCCCCCACCCCTAGGGTTTTTAACCCTAGGCGCAGGGGGGCCCAGGGGGGCACACCAGCCCACCAAGGGCTCGTTCCCCTCCCACTTCAGCCCATGGGGCCCTCCAGGATAGGTGGCCCCACCCGGTGGACCCCCGGGACCCTTCCGGTGGTCCCGGTACAATACCGGTGACCCCCGAAACTTTATCGATGGCCGAAACTGGACTTCCTATATATAATTCTTCACCTCCGGACCATTCCAGAACTCCTCGTGACCTCTGGGATCTCATCCGGGACTCCGAACAACTTTCGGGTTACCGCATACTAGTATCTCTACAACCCTAGCGTCACAAAACCTTAAGTGTGTAGACCCTACGGGTTCGGGAGACATGCAGACATGACTGAGACGACTCTCCGGCCAATAACCAACAGCGGGATCTGGTGTAACGCCCCGGATTCGTTGCGCCAGGTGTCTGCCAGTTATTCACCGTTGTTGCCATGTCATTTGCTTGTGTGTTGCATTTTATCATGTCATCATGTGCATTGCATTGCATACGTGTTCGTCTCATGCATCCGAGCCTTTTCCCTGTTGTCCGTTTTGCGATCCGGCACTCCTATGCTGTCCGGCGTTCCCCTTTTGTCTCCTAGTGTGTGTGGGTGTTAAACGTTCTCAGAATGGACCGTGTCTTGCCAAGCGGCCTTGGTATAGCACCGGTAGACCGCCTGTCAAGTTTCGTGCCATTTGGAGGTCGTTTGGTGCTCCAACGGTTAACCGGGTAACCGCAACCCCCCCTTTCTCTTTGCAGCCCAACACCCTTCCAAAGTGGCCCAAAACCCATCTAACTCCCCTCCATGCTCTCGGCCGTTCGATCACGATCGCGTGGCCGAAAACCGCTCCTCATTTGGACTCTCCTAGCTCCCTCCACCTATAAAAACGTCTTCCCCTCTCCATTTTCGGATCATTTCCCCCCGAAACCCTAGCCTAATCCTCCCCGCCGCCACCGGACACGTCCGGCCGCAACCGTACATGTCCACCGCCCGCCGCCACGTCGCTGCAGCCAATTGGCGCGCGACACGTCAGCCCCGCCGCCTCCTGGCCCTATCAGACGCCGCCACGTCACCCCACCGCGCCTTCTCTCTCCTCCCCGCGCCGCCGCGGCCCTGCGGGCCCACGGCCGGCCTGCCCCGGCCCGACCGCGCGCCCCGCCGCC